>NC_084570.2:21557500-21660000 GCF_033978685.3 Nerophis lumbriciformis | reverse complement strand
GTCTGGAGACTGGCTAGGCCACTCCAGGACTTTCAAATGCTTCTTACGGAGCCACTCCTTCGTTGCCCGGGCGGTGTGTTTGGGATCATTGTCATGCTGGAAGACCCAGCCACGTTTCATCTTCAAAGCTCTCACTGATGGAAGGAGGTTTTGGCTCAAAATCTCACGATACATGGCCCCATTCATTCTTTCCTTAACACGGATCAGTCGGCCTGTCCCCTTAGCAGAAAAACAGCCCCAAAGCATGATGTTTCCACCCCCATGCTTCACAGTAGGTCTGGTGTTCTTGGGATGCAACTCAGTATTCTTCTTCCTCCAAACACGACGAGTTGAGTTTATACCAAAAAGTTATATTTTGGTTTCATCTGACCACATGACATTCTCCCAATCCTCTGCTGTATCATCCATGTGCTCTCTGGCAAACTTCAGACGGGCCTGGACATGCACTGGCTTAAGCAGGGGGACACGTCTGGCACTGCAGGATTTGATTCCCTGTCGGCGTAGTGTGTTACTGATGGTAACCTCTGTTACTTTGGTCCCAGCTTTCTGCAGGTCATTCACCAGGTCCCCCCGTGTAGTTCTGGGATTTTTGCTCACCGTTCTCATGATCATTTTGACCCCACGGGATGAGATCTTGCGTGGAGCCCCAGATCGAGGGAGATTATCAGTGGTCTTGAATGTCTTCCATTTTCTGATAATTGCTACCACAGTTGATTTTTTCACACCAAGCTACGTACCTATTGCAGATTCACTCTTCACAGTCTGGTGCAGGTCTACAATTATTTTCCTGTTGTCCTTCGACAGCTCTTTGGTCTTGGCCATAGTGGAGTTTGGAGTCTGACTGTTTGAGGCTGTGGACAAGTGTCTTTTATACAGATAACGAGTTCAAACAGGTGCCATTAATACAGGTAACGAGTGGAGGACAGAAGAGCTTCTTAAAGAAGAAGTTACAGGTCTGTGAGAGCCAGAGATCTTCCTTGTTTGAAGTGACCAAATACTTATTTTCCACCATAATTTACAAATAAATTCTTTAAAAATCCTACAATGTGAATTCCTGAATTCTGTCTCTCACAGTTGAAGTGTACCTATGATGAAAATGACAGACCTCTGTCATCATTTTAAGTGGGAGAACTTGCACAATCGGGGGCTGACTAAATACTTTTTTGCCCCACTGTATATATATGTATATATGTATGTATGTATTTATGCATGTATGTATGTGTATATATATATATATATATATATATATATATATATATATATATATATATATATGTGTGTGTGTGTGTGTGTGTGTGTGTGTGTGTGTGTGTGTGTGTGTGTGTGTGTGTACTATACATAATCAAATATTTGACCAATCATTGTCATTTCAAGATTTGTTTAGGATTCTTAAGATGTTTTGAATTTTTTGTGACTTATAGAAAGGAATATATATATATATATATATATATATATATATATATATGCAACTTATAAAAAGGAAAAAAATTAAATAGATAAATAAATAAAAATACAATATATATATATATTGTGTTTGTAGTTGAACAATTTTTACACCAGATGGCAGTACAGCAACAAGAAAAACAACAAACCCACCCCCCTGCAACGACGTATGGCCACATCGGCACCGTAAAGCAGGACAAACTGTCGTGACTATTCAAGTGTCCTATACACACAAAAAAAATATTTTCAGTCCGTAGACTTCTCTCGTGCTAAAAAAAAATACCACGCAGAAGAAAACAACTGCACCTCTTTGACACTACACATTTGGCATGAACGCGTCCATTTTTCCTAGCTCTGGAGAGCGCATTGACTATATTTCCGGTTAGGCCATCAAATTAAAAAAGGGTACTCGCGAAGATGTTCCACGATAAATACGTCTATTTGTTTGAATATCAGTCATATTTTAGTGATATCCGTTTAAGGACTCTTTAAAATGTTTAAATCACGCTAAATCTTGCAATTTTGGTGATGAAAGCCGAATCTTAGATGTCTTGGACATCAATCATCTTATTTTGAAATAACCCCACACGTCATCGAGCGACGCAGCGTCGCATGCAGCGCGTTGTTTTGGGCAGCTTGACGGCTCTCTACTCCGCTAAAGACATCGGGGTTTCGGCTCCGACCAGGTGAGTAGTCTTCCACTGCGTGTCGACAAAGCCAACACTAGCAGGTACGTCCCTTTCACGACGTGACATAAACACAGCTTTGGGTTGTGGCGAGACGGGCCGCTTCTGTCACATGAGTCGGAGGAGGAGGAGGAGGAGAAGGAGGAGAAAGGGAGGCTGGAAAATAGAAATATGTATTTTGACAGCTAGCTTGAGGGTTAGCTCGGCCAGGTAAGGTCGTCTAATGCCGGAAGGCGTCACGCCACAGGTGAGGCTCACTTTTACAGCGCGCGAGACACTCTTGTGATTGTGTTGAACCCTGTCTGTCTGTTTTGTGCGGGGATATGTGGCCAGCAACTCAACATGCATCGAGTGTACAACTTTTCTTGTAACTATTATAATCCTGTGCTTCTGTCTTGACAGTGTCAACAATACGCCGGCTAAAGGATTTTAAATACCCAGAACACATCGGAGCCTTTGGAATACTTGTTTTCTCTGTGGGATATATAGTGGCCATCGAGCATGGTGCATCGAGTGTACAACTTTTAAGGTAGCTATAATCATGTGCTTCTGTCTTGAAAGTCTCCACAATATTCTGACTCAGAGTTTTTAAACACCCAGAACACTTTAGAATACATGATTTATTTGGGATATACAATAACAAACAGCTCCAAATGCATCAAATGTTGGTCATTTCCCAACCAATATTCTACAACACAAATACAACGTTGAAACAACATGCTTTTTGACGACGTTTATTCAATGTCAGGTTGTGACGTTGACGTTTGGTAATTTCCCAAACAATATTCTACAATGCAACTACAATGTGGAAACAACATGCTTGATATACAATAACAAACAGCTCAAAATGCAACACATTTTTGTGATTTCCCAAACAATATTCTACAACACAAATACAACGTTAAAACAACATGCTTTTTGACGACGTTGAATCAATGTCAGGTTGTGACGTTGATTTGACCATCGAAATGTGGTCATTTCCCAACCAAAATTCTACAACACAAATAGAACGTTGAAACAACATGCTTTTTGACGACGTTTAATCAATGTCAGATTGTGACGTTGATTTGACCATTGAAATTTGGTAATTTCACAACCAATATGCTACAGCACAACTACAACGTTGAAACAACATGCTTGATATACTATAACAAACAGCTCAAAACGCATCAAATTTTGGTAATTTCCCAATCAATATTCTACAACACAAATACGACGTTTAAACAACATGCTTTTTGACGACGTTGAATCAATGTCAGGTTGTGAAGTTGATTTGACCATTGAAATTTGGTAATTTCCCAAACAATATTCTACAACACAACTACAACGTTGAAACAACATGCTTGATATACAATAACAGCTCAAAATGCATAACATTTTGGTGATTTCCCAACCAATATTCTACAACACAAATACAACGTTAAAACAACGTGCTTTTTGTAGACGTTGAATCAATGTCAGGTTGTGACGTTGATTTGACCATTGAAATGTGGTAATTTCCTAACCAAAATTCTACAACACAAATACAACGTTAAAACAACATGCTTTTTGACGACGTTTAATCAATGTCAGATTGTGACGTTGATTTGACCATTGAAATTTGGTAATTTCACAACCAATATGCTACAACACAACTACAACGTTGAAACAACATGCTTGATATACAATAACAAACAGTTCAAAAAGCATCAAATTTTGGTATTTTTCCCAATCAATATTCTACAACATAAATACGACGTTTAAACAACATGCTTTTTGACGACGTTTAATCAATGTCAGATTGTGACGTTGATTTGACCATTGAAATTTGGTAATTTCACAACCAATATGCTACAACACAACTACAACGTTGAAACAACATGCTTGATATACAATAACAAACAGCTCAAAAAGCATCACATTTTGGTATTTTTCCCAATCAATATTCTACAACATAAATACGACGTTTAAACAACATGCTTTTTGACGACGTTTAATCAATGTCAGATTGTGACGTTGATTTGACCATTGAAATTTGGTGATTTCCCAACCAATATTCTACAACACAAATACGACGTTGAAACAACATGCTTTTTGACGACGTTGAATCAATGTCAGGTTGTGACGTTGATTTGACCATTGAAATGTGGTCATTTCCCAACCAAAATTCTACAACACAAATACAACGTTGAAACAACATGCTTTTTGACGACGTTTAATCAATGTCAGATTGTGACGTTGATTTGACCATTGAAATTTGGTAATTTCACAACCAATATGCTAAAACACAACTACAACGTTGATACAACATGCTTGATATACAATAACAGCTCAAACTGCATAACATTTTGGGGATTTCCCAACCAATATTCTACAACACAAATACAACGTTGAAACAACGTGCTTTTTGACGACGTTGAATCAATGTCAGGTTGTGATGTTGATTTGACCATTGAAATTTGGTAATTTCCCAAACAATATTCTACAACACAACTACAACGTTGAAACAACATGCTTGATATACAATAACAAACAGCTCAAAATGCATCAAATTTTGGTGATTTCCCAACCAATATTCTACAACACAAATACAACGTGCTTTTTGATGACGTTGAATCAATGTCAGGTTGTGACGTTGATTTGACCATTGAAATGTGGTAATTTCCCAACCAAAAATCTACAACACAAGTACAACGTTGATACATGCTTTTTGACTACGTTTAATCAATGTCAGATTGTGACGTTGATTGGACCATTGAAATTTGGTAATTTCCCAACCAATATGCTACAACACAACTACAACGTTTTTTTGATTGATTGATTGAAACTTTATTAGTAGATTGCACAGTACAGTATATATTCCGTACAATTGACCACTAAATGGTAACACCCGAATAAGTTTTTCAACTTGTTTAAGTCGGGGCCCACGTAAATCAATTCATGGTATTGAAACTACATGCTTGATATACAATAACAAACAGCTCAAAATGCATCAAGTTTTGGTGATTTCCCAACCAAAATTCTACAACACAAATACAACGTTGAAACAACGTGCTTTTTGACGACATTGAATCAATGTCAGGTTGTGACGTTGATTTGACCATTGAAATGTGGTAATTTCCCAACCAAAATTCTACAACACAAATACAACGTTGAAACAACATGCTTTTTGACGACGTTTAATCAATGTGAGATTGTGACGTTGATTTGACCATTGAATTTTGGTCATTTCCCAACCAATATTCTACAACACAAATACATCGTTGAAACAACATGCTTGATATACAATGACGAACAGCTCAAAATGCATCAAATGTGCATCGAGTGTACAACTTTTAATGTAACCGTAATCGTGTGTTCTTCTGGCTTCGACAGTGTCAACAATACGCCGGCTGAAGAATTTTAAATACCCAGAACACATCGGAGCCTTTGGAATACATTTTTCTCTGTGGGATATATAGTGGCCAACAGCTCAAAGTGCATTGAGTGTACAACTTTTAAGGTAGCTATAATCGTTTGCTTCTGTCTTGAAAGTGTCAACAATATTCTGAGTGAGAGATATTAAATACCCAGAACACATCGGAACCTTTGGAATACTTTATTTATTTGCGATATAAAATAACGAACAGCTCAAAATGCATAACATTTTGGTAATTTCCCAACTTATATTCTACAACACAAATACAATGTCGAAACAACATGCTTTTTGACGACGTTTAATCAATGACAGGTTGTGACATTGATTTGACCATTGAATTTTGGTAATTTCCCAACCAATATGCTACAACACAAATACAATGTTGAAACAACATGCTTGATATACAGCTCGAAATGCATCAAGTGTGCATCAAGTGTACAATTTATGTAACCGAAATTGTGTACTTCTGTCTTGACAGTGTCAACAATATGCCGGCTGAAGGCTTTTAAATACCCAGAACACATCGGAGCCTTTGGAATAAAACATTGTATGTGGTATATATACGGTAGTGGCGAACAGCTCAAAGTGCATCGAGTGTACAACTTTTAAGGTAGCTACGATCATGTGCTTCTGTCTTGAAAGTCTCAACAATATTCTGACTGAGATATTTTAAATACCCAGAAGTTATTGGAGCCTTTGGAATTCATGATTTATTTGGGATATACAATAACAAACAGCTCAAAATGCATCAAGTGTACAACTTTTAATGTAACTATTATAATCCTGTGCTTCTGTCTTGACAGTGTCAACAATACACCGTCTGAAGGATTTTAAATACCCAGAAACCATCGGAGCCTTTGGAATACATTTTTTCTTTTGACATCTGGCTGTTTTTGTGGGATATTTCGCCAACGGGGGGGACGCTCACAATGCTGATACCCAGCAACCAGGGTTGAGGTGTTGACTTGCTTGACTATGAAGCTCCCAGGAAAGTGACCTCGGTGGAGCCTGCAGCCCAACGGTGCCAGTCGCCGGGCACGATGGCATCCAGTGAGAGACTGTACGAGGTCTGGATGCTCTACTGCAACAAGGTGAGGTGTGGGGAATGGTGTGAAGACATGTGCTAGCTTAGATGTTCGCAGTGAGGCTCAGATGTCTAAATGTAAACAGTCATCATCCGTTGGCCACCTGGTGTACTTTGGTAAACCTCACTTCATGACACCTTAAGACAGGGGTGTCCTAGTTGTGGCCCAGGGGCCATTTGCGGCCCGCAGATCAAATTTTATATATATCGAGTTCACCTCCCTGGTGAAGTGTTTATGGCACATCCGACCGGTAGGAGACCACGGGGAAAACCCAAGACATAGTCTCCCAGCTGGCTTGGCAACGCCTCGGGATCCCCCCGGGAAGAGGTGGACAAAGTAGCTGGGGAGAGGGAAGTCTGGGTTTGTCTGCTTAGGCTGCTGCCCCCGCGGCCCGACTTCGAATAAGAAAAAGAAGATGGATGGATGCAAGATAGAGTTTTGTTGTCAGAAAAACACAGCAACAGTGAAAAGGTAACAAAAAGTAGAGCAAAACATCCAAATGTAATGTGAAAAAGCTGACATTTTCGAATTAATAATAATATAGTCAACTATAACACCAAACGTACATAAAGTTTTGTCTTAATATATATAAAATATCTGTTTTTTAGCCCCTGCACACTTTGACTTTTCAGTATGCAGCCCTTGGTGAAAATAGTTTAGACACCCCTGATCTAAAATATTAGAAGCTCTCAAGATAAATTAATAATAAGTGCCTTTTTAAAATGGTCAAGTCTAGGGATCAACAAATTTAAAGATTTATACATTGACAACATTTTTGCCTCATTCCAGCAACTTTGTGATAAATGTTCACTCCTTAATCAACACTTTTTTTTAGAAATCTACAGATCCGCAGTTTTGTTCGTAATTCTTTTCCCAGGTTTCCAAACTTACCGACTGACACGGTTTTAGATGCTTTTTTTGACACCTCTACAATCACATTGTTCATTTACGCCTCAAATCTCTGAATTCACTTAAGTCACTTTGGGAATGTGACTTAGGAGTGACCATATCTGAGGATAGCTGGACAGCGAGTTTAAGTGGAGTTTATAAGACTTCTATTTGTGCTAGACACAGCCTTATTCATACTTTGTACCTATTATACCAAGGTCCAGCTAGCTAAGATGTATGACGAAATATCGGTATTTTGTGATCGGTGTAAACAGTCTACAGCTAACTTTTAATCCATTGTTTTGGCGTTGTCCATCCCTGTGCAGTTATTGGACTTAAATGTTTAATACTTTATCTTTAATAATTGGCAAAAAGATCGAACCAAATCCTCTAAGCGGACTATTTGGGGTAGCCCCTCTGTCATCTTCTCTTAGCAAGTCCAAAAAGAACTTGGTAGCATTTATTACTCATTGTGCTAAATGGGAAGGGTGCAGCGCCTCCATGCCACACCCGCGCCCCTCTGCCTATACTGTATGTACCGTACCTTTCAGCATTAATGGTGCCTTCACAGATGTGTAAGTTAGCCATGCTTTGGGCACTATTACACACCCATACCATCACAGATGGCTTTTGAACTTTGCGCCTTTAATAGTCCGGATGTTTTTTTTCCTCTTTGGTCCGGAGGACACGACGTCCACAGTTTCCAAAAACAATCTGAAATGTGGACTCGTCAGACCCCAGAAAACTTCTCCACTTTGCATCAGTCCATCTTAGATGAGCTCGGGCCCAGCCGGCGGCGTTTCTGGGTGTTGTTGATAAATGGCTTTGGCTTTGCATAGTAGAGTTTTAACATGCACTTACAGATGTAGCGACAAACTGTAGTTACTGACAATGGTTTTCTGAAGTGTTCCTGGGCCCATGTGGCGATATCCTTTACACACTGATGTCGGTTTTTGATGCTGTACCGCCTGAGGGATCGACGGTCACAGGCATTGCCGCTTCTCTAGATTCTCTGAACGTTTTGATGATATTACGGACTGTAGCTGGTGAAATCCCTAAATTCCTTGCAATAGATCGTTGAGAAACGTTGTTCTTAAAGTGTTGGACAATTTGCTCACGCATGTGTTCACAAAGTGGTGACCCTCGCCCCATCCTTGTTTGTGAATGACTGAGCATTTCATGGAAGCTGCTTTTATACCCAATCATGGCACCCGCCTGTTCCCAATTAGCCTGTTCACCTATGGGATGTTCCAAATAAGTGTTTGATGAGCATTCCTCAACTTTCTCAGTTTTTTTTGCCACTTGTGCCAGCTTTTTTGAAACATGTTGCAGGCATCAAATTCTAAATTAGCTAATATTTGCAAAAAATAACAAAGTTTACCAGTTCGTAGGTTAAGTATCTTGTCTTTGCAGTCTATTCAATTGAATATAGGTTGAAAAGGATTTGCAAATCATTGTATTCTGTTTTTATTTACCATTTACACAACGTGCCAACTTCACTGGTTTTGGGTTTTGTATTTCTGGGGTGTATATGTCGAAAATCCAATAAACAAATGTTTAAAAAGTACCGCACAGCCAGACTAACTGGCGTCTGTTACAATCACCCCTCCCTAATCCTTACTCTCATCGGGTCACAGCACCAAAGTAACCGCGTTCCCCCGCTCAGTCCAGCGCTGAGCTCCATCGAGGTGTGTTGCAGTGGGTGGTCAAGTGACAACTGGAGGCTGCGATTGCTGACGCAATGAATGGCTGCTGTCTTTCTACTCCGGAGATGAATGACTCGGCTCTCATGCCGAGACAGCACCCTTTGAGTCAGCTGTTGGCTCCGTTTAATTCACCTGCCGATAAATCCCGAGCATGTGCTGGCGTCCAATCAAAACGGCCTCCCTGAGCCTCCCCTCACGTGAGTCGAGCTGCGGCAACACACTCTCAGTAATCCCCCACAATAACACGCACAGTAACGCAAGAGTGATTCACCCATGAAAGCGCAACCGTGTGGTGGAGTAAAGCATGTGTGGTCTTCAAGGCATGTTGTCGGGAACAATCTCATCTCGGTTGCACTTCTCATTTCTCAAAGCAGTTAAGTGAAGGGAGGCCACAGTCGGCAGCTAAGACCATTACGTAACCAGCGATCCTCTTAGGCGCTGCCATCGGCTCGTGCTTGCGTGTTGCCGCTGCACAGAAGCAGCTGCAGGTTGCTGCTGGAAACACAACGCTGTCGTCATCACGCTGAGTGCAGCCTTTTTGTTCCCACCATCTACAAGTGCTTATGCTCCAATAGACGTCATCCTAATGCCCGTTACTGCAGTGAGAAACGGAAGTTATTCGTGATCTGCTCTTATTGATTTCAGCGGAACATCTGACGTTCAACATTTCCAGATGCTGATCACTGGTTTGAAAGATGAAATAAAAATAAAACATTGGTACCTCGGTTTTATTGTTAGTAATACGTTTCAAAATGTCAAGACGTCCCTGTAAGGGCAACTGCACTTTATGGGGAATTTTGCCTGTCATTCACAATTATTATGAGAGACAAGAACACACTTTTTTTTTTAGGATTTTAAAGATGATAAAAAACACTTGAAAGATGTGACTATTGGGAGTCAGCGTCGTAGCCTTAAGTTCTAAGCCTCTAAAACAACTTAAAACAGCGTTTTGTATACACATTGTAAGTATATATACAATGTAGTAACAGACACCTTCATAATAATATGTAGTATGTACATCATACCCATTTCAAGTATATATATAATGTAGTAACAGACACCTTCATAACAATATGTAATATATTTTATACACACACTGCAAGTGTATATATAATGTAGTAACAGACACTTTCATAACAGTATGTAATATGTACATCATACCCACTGCAAGTATATATATAATGTAGTAAGAGACACCTTCATAACAATATGTAATATATTTTATATACACATTGCAAGTATATATATCATGTTGTAACAGACACCTTCATACCAATATGTAAAATATTTTATATACACACTGCAAGTGTGTATATATAATGTAGTAACAGACACCTTCATAACAGTATGTAATATGTACATCATACCCACTTCAAGTATACATATAATGTAGTAAAAGACACCTTCATAACAATATGTAATATGTTTTATATATACACACTGCAAGTGTATATATAATGTAGTAACAGACACCTTCATAACAATATGTAATATGTTTTATACACACTTTGCAAGTATATACTGTATATAATGTAGTAACAGACCCCTTCATTACAATATTTAATATGTTTTATATACACACTGCAAGTATATATATATATATATATATATATATATATATATATATAAAATGTAGTAACAGACACCTTCATAACAATATGTAATATGATCAATATTTACCGTATTTTGGTCATTTTAATCATCGTCGGGACTGATTTCTTTCACGTATTGATTTCCGTTTCCATAGCATCGCACTTCCGACTTCTGGCAATAAATGTGTTTCTACTTCCGGCAACAAACGCGAGCGTGTTTTCTAATCATGGCAGACTTCGTAACAGACAACAAATATGACTATTTTTGGTAAAATGAGGATTCACATGCTTATATTTTTTAAGCTGAACATAAGGAGGATGAACTGCTGCTTTTAGAAGCCAGCACGAAGGAAGTGTGAAACTTCGGCGCAGACGGAAGCCGAGAGAATGAGGTCAGCTTGAAGCTATAAATGTGGAATTTGAAGCCAAGTTATTTCGACATAAATGGAGTGCTTATCCAAATTAACCGGAAAAAACGTCCCCAGACAGCTGAACCAAACGCACAACTGTCATTCCAGTAAGTCACATTTTAAATATTGATCAGCACATGTGTGGTATTACAACTACAGTACATGCGCTGTCTGGCTAGCTGTGTACAAACAAAACATGAAATAATACTTTACAGATACTGTAATATAATTGTTCATGTCAGTACAGATTGGTGTCGTATCGCAGTGTTGTGCATTACAAACTCAAATTCGTTTCGTGCTGACGTACAAGCTAGCTTATCTCTTTCCGTAGTCAGCTTTTACGGCTAATACCGAAGCACGCCGATGTGTTACTAGGATAGGAAAAGAGTTCCTCAGTGTTTGCTCTTACAATAGCAATGTCGCTACAGCTTGGTTATTACACAGGTTACAGAACGTAAATTAAGTATTGTTGACGGTTTTTGAATGCATTTTTAAGGTGATTTAGAGGTCCAATTGATTGCTCCCATTAGCTGTATTGTTAGCCACCAAGAAAGAGTCGATTTTTACATGTTAGAATGCAAAAAAATTAAAAACGTTTTGTCTTCTTGTCTCACATAATGATTGTGAACGATAGGCACAATTCCAAAAAAGTGCAGTTCCCCTTAAATAAATCCAATTTATATGTTCCAGACACCAAAAAGTAAAAAAACAAACATTTTATAGAGAACAATTAGTTTTTGGTTGATGCGTGTCGTTTTCCTACAGCTAGTTTATAGGCAGATGTTATTTAGCCGCGCTCGCTAACTGGCTAGCAACGGTATCCATTAGAGCTGCAGCTATCGATTATTTTAGTAATCGATGTTTTGGAATTTCTTCTGTTCAATAAAGAAATGTGCAGAGAAAGCTAAGGTATTTTAATTATTTATTCGAGGCCTCAAATAACATCACTTTAGAGGGAAGAACAAAAAGAGAGCGAGAGAGAGACAAAGAAGCTTCCAAATCTGTATATCCGCCTTAGGAATGTGAGAAGAGAAAGGAGGGTTTGGGGGAAAGAGGATGTGCAAAATACAAACTCCAACTGATTGTCAACATTAATGTTTTGGTTTAACCTTTGGGAGAGGCAGTAATACAGCATCAATCACAAAAAAAACATTTGGAGAATAACCTTTGTCCAAAAGACAAATACAGTATAAATAAATCGTAATCAGCATCACAACAGTTCTTATTCTAGGCTCTTGGAAGATGAGGGCAAAGGATGGGAGAAGAGCCAAGCAGAGCTATCTTCGCAGGGCCCGACGAATGAGCAGGGGGATATAAAAGAGTCGTATCTGGAACTTGGTTACGTCTGGTCTTCTTAATAAATAAGCACATATTTTTTCTGGTTAAGTGGTTAGCTTAGATCATTCACTCAGTTCAATTTTAACAAATGAGAGATTTGATTTGTCATTACCGGTAGTTGTTTTAGATCAGGGGTGTCAAAGACAATCACACAGAGCACCAACATTCGAAGCAAACTTAACAACGAGGGCCAGCCAGGATTAATTGATGCTTTTTTTGGCTTGGGAAAAATGTGCATGGCAGCTGGTGATTGTGCTTTTATGTGGGCAGATTTTTTTTTAACTCTACTTGTGTCAATAGACTTTTTTTTTAAAACACTGGCGTGGAGGAAATGTGCACTTTTAAAAATATTCGTTGTTGTTTATTAGTTTCTGCTTTAAGAGTTCTATATCCCGTAAATGTTGGTGATTGTATGTAAGAGAGTAGCTTGTGCGCACGCTGTGTGTTGGCTGGTTTTAATCACAAGTTATTTGTTGATCGACCATCTCCTCGTCATCCTTTTACTATTGGGACCAAAGCTACAATATTTTATATGCGCACAAAAACATCAGAATTCGGGAAAATTTTAACTTTGGTCGGGATGTCGGTAGAAAAGGGCAATTTCCAGGAATCTTCTGCAGAAGCCGGAAGAGTTGTCTAGTCTGAGCATGCGCCTGCAGAGCAAGGTTTCCCAGTATGCCTTGTTGTCATTAAAATTATCACTTTTTAATGTGTTATTTTGTACAGACAGGGTATAAAAGTGGGGCAGTTTTTAAATGATTGCTACTTTTGGCGGTAATGTGGTTAGAATGGTTATTGCAATGCATCCAAAAAATACCACTGTCAAAACCCAAGGTGTATAAATATGCATTATGAGGAGAGTGTTGCTCCTTCTTCTTTGAAATTCACCATGCGGGCCGGAAGTTTGTTAATTTTTTTTAATGATCCCGCAGGCTGGATGAAATACTTCCCAGGAGTTTGACACCTATGGTTTAATCAAATTTTCGAAAGATCAGTTGTTAGTTTTGCAACTCATTTTCTAATGCGGATGCCACGTATGTACTTTGCTGTGTTTTTTTTTCTTGAAGTCTGTAGTGTTTTTCACTTCTTTATCAAAGTGCTAACACTCTGAAGCATAAGACACACAAAACATGCAAAATAGTGGGTTTTCTAACAGTGTGTCTATTTAATTTAGTTATTAAAAAGATAACTTAGTCGGTTGATTTGATTTCAGTGTGTGTCTAAGTACTTTTTGAGCACTTTTAACAATTTTGGTTACGATAACGGTGAAAGGTTCATATCGTTACATCCCGAGTCAAACTGTTGTCATTAGAAAACCTTTCCTTACGATAGTGAGGTGACATTTTAAGTATAATTCTTGGAAATAAGTTGACTCCTGATCAATAGGTATTGATACATTTTCTTGAACACTCCTGAAATCTTTTTGCTTTGAAGGCTAATTTCTTACTTTGTTTCTCTTCTCTCTCCTTTTTTTGAGGTCAGTCCTTAAAAAAGGCAAAACAAGGTTCACCGTTTGATGCTAGCTTTTTTTATGCCACTGCTGGTTAATATAACTCACTGGTCGCTTTGTTTCATTCTGAACTATGAATAACCCTGAAATAACGCTGATGTCACTGACTGCGTGTCAGTCAGACATGCCTTAGTGGGTTCTATACCGTCCCACACACTTCTTAAACTGCACCCTTAAGGTGATGTCACGGTTGGACTTAGAACTCCTACACTGTGACCACATCTGTCAATAAATTCCACTGGGAGGCAACCTTTTTTTTAAATGCTGTGGTTTCAGTGACTCCATCCATGTCACCTCCACCAGATTGGGTCATTCGCCCAAGCGGAACGGTTGGCCGACCACGCCTGTCTGGAGTGTTGGCAAAGTGCTGCACCCTCGCAACAGAAGTCCGATTATTAAATCAGGATATGATGTCACATGGCAAAGCCTCATCTGTTCTCGCAGATCAGTGCGTTCTTACTTCTTACCGCCACAATGAATGACGACTGCCAATTGATCTCTGCATTTACTTTACACAGCCACCAGTTCACAGATATTAGCTTAAATGGACATAGGGTTTAATCTGATGGTAGACACCTATGTACATTTATACAACATACCCATCAACCGTAATATATCAGTGTTTGTCTGTTTGTGTGCTTGTGCATAAGAGTATCTCAGAGTCCAGAGCTGAAGGCCTAGAACCAGGGTAACCGGCACCATACAGTGCAGGGTGTGTCCCTGTCTGCCACAGTCCAAACCCTCAATGGGGATCTGTCCTCCAAAGCTGCTGTCTAAATGAGGACATTCTTACACACATACCCAGTGCAGTCAGAGGAGGAAACCGCTTGCTTTGCGCTGTGACATGCTGGAAAAGATTGAACATTTCGCCAGCAAATTCTGTGGCAGCATTTGTCTGGTTATAGCATGAGATTCATGCACAGCCATGTTTCTCCAACACTGTTTTTGCTCTGACCAAGAAGGTTATGTTTGTTTATTTATGTTATATGGCTACAGGTTTTTATAAATGACGGGTCGTTATTGTTCCAAGGGTGCACCCATAACATGTTTGTGGGACTCCACACATTACACACGTCATACATAATTATATGAGGGATTTAAATATAACTACATACATCCACCATGCAACATGTTGGCATTCTTGAAGGGGAACTGCACTTTTTGGGGAATTTTGCCTTTTTGTCATTCACAATGCTTATAAAAGTCAGCCATCATTGGAGCCAATAGTAGTCGCCTAGGAGGCCATCAAGGTTTTATACACATGCTGTAAGTATACATGTAATGTAGTAACGTGCACAATAATAATTGTAACATTTACCTCATTTTAAGCATACGGCGGCGTGTCACAACGTTCGCATTTTCCCTAAACAACAACACTGATTACTACTCACAGCATACTTTGTTAGAGACAACAAGCATAATAAAACAATCACTTACTGCACAATGTCTGCTCTAACTGGGATGCCGTCTGATGAAATGTTCATATCTTCCCGTTTAGATGAAAAATGAATCATAATCCTCGCGAAGGGAAAAAAAAAAAAAGTGTGTGCAAAGGAGTGTCTTTTCGCCATCTCCGGGTCTAAGTTAGCTGTCAAAGTTGACCAACTTCTGGGTTTATGTCCACAACCTTCTACTATCCAGGTGAGAGGCGTAGTTTATAATCTAGAATTAACTTTCACCAGTTCAGAGGCAAGAGAGCAGCTCAGCATGTTATGATGTCAGTATAGCAGCATAAGCTAATTATCTCTCTGTGATCAATGCGCCGCAAAAGTAGGTCCTTAATGTTAGCGCTTATGATAACGGTATCGCTAATACTTGGTTAATATTCAGGTCACAAAATGTAACTATCGTTTTTTGGATGTTTTGTAGTGGGTTTTTTGTGGCGCCATAGACGCAGTGACGTCATGACTCTCATTAGCTCCATTGTTAGCCGCCGTTTGCTAGCGTTTATTTACGAGTATGTGTGTTCTTGTCCTGCATAACGATTCCAAAAAAAGAGCAGTTCCCATTTAAATCTAATCCTTTTCGTACATGTTGAAATGTGATACTATATACAGCAGGCCTATTCAACTGGCGCCCCGCGAGCCATAACAGCCCACCAAACACCCATCTAGTCTTGATGAAACCATTTAAACTAGGGTTGCTCATGTATGCAGTACTCCCGCCACACCACAGGAGGCAACAGTGAGGAAAGTGTCACGATGAAGCAGAAATGGGGTGCGTAGGAGAAGACTACGCATTCAACACCTTTAAAAAAATAAAAATAAATTGTGAAAATGTTACTTTTAACCACTGGAGTACAGGTCATTGTTTCCTGTCGGACCTTTTAAGCGACGGACACAGTGTTCTAGACAAGAAGCCACAATGATAGAAATCCACACGTGTAAGCCTCATCACGAAATTTTGTATGAAAATATTTAGTTTGTTTTGTATTGAAATTGCTGACTTTGTGATGTCTTTTGTATTTGTGGTCATGTCTTTTTGTTTAAGAGTAACTCTGGGCGAGCAGAGCTCGTTTAATACATGTAGCTCTAAATTTAACCAGTAGAGGATGATAACGCTACATCTTAGGTTTAATTGTGATGAGTCACATACATTGTGTTTACGTACATTGTGTGTGTACATACATGTACAAACATTTACAGTACATCAAACATTGTGTGCAATGTTTAATGTACTGTAAATGTTGTTTGATTTCGATATGCGTATTTGTGTGAGTGTATTAACACTAAACCTTCTATTTTATTGATGTCAAATACACAATGGACACTATACTTTTGTAATGTTTATTTAATCTTTTATATTTTCAGTCTTACAGTCCTAAATGAAGGAAGAAGTGTAAATAAATAAAACTGAGGGATGAAAACAATTCACTGTCTGTCAATGGTAATTGTTATATATTGTATATATGTTATAGACATAATATAATATATCTGTATTAGAGATGCGCGGATACGCAATTATTTCATCCGCAACCGCATCAGAAAGTCGTCAACCATCCGCCATCCACCCGATCTAACATTTAATCAAAACCGCATCCGCCTGCACCCGCCCGTTGTTATATATCTAATATAGACGATGCAAGGCATTAGTGAGGTTATAAAGCTTTTGCGTGTTAAAGAAAGGAGACTGATCCAATGCAGCACAGACATTCAATGCGTGTCACGCTGTCACGGCCCAGACGCACACCAGTGCGCAATCATATGGGAGCCGCGCTGAGCGCACCTCCAAGCGCGTGGAGGTGCGATGTCCCTCGCACCCACAGCGGCTCCACCCGGGCTCGCGCCCGAGGCTTCAGCGCACACCGCGGCTTTAGCGCGCACCGCGGCGGCCATCCTACTCGTCGCGGCCTAGCCCTCGCGGCTCTCGCTGCCGGCGACGGCCGGGTATGGGCCCGACGCTCCAGCGCCATCCATTTTCAGGGCTAGTTGATTCGGCAGGTGGGTTGTTACACACTCCTTAGCGGGTTCCGACTTCCATAGCCACCGTCCTGCTGTCTATATCAACCAGGGTGAGCCCCACCCCTTTCGTGAGCGCACTGCGCGCGGAGTGACCCCTGTTACGCGCCCCCGGCAACAGAGGTAGCGGGCAGGTAAGCTGCGCGGGCAGAGCCCGCGGAGTGACCCCTGTTACGAGCCCCCGGCCACGGGGGTGGCGGGCAGGTAAGCTGCGCGGGCGGAGCGCGCGGAGTGACCCCTGTTACGAGCCCCCGGCCACGGGGGTGGCGGGCAGGTAAGCTGCTTACCTGCTGCGCGTGACGCCGGCCGCGGCGAAGGCGGACGAGGCGGGGTGTCGGTGCGGTGGGCGCGGTGGTGACCCTGGACGTGCGTCGGGCCCTTCTCACGGATCACCTCAGCTACGGCTCCCGGTGGGGCCCTCTCGGGGGAAGGGGCCTCGGTCCCGGACCCCGGCGAGGCGTCCCTTCTCCGCTCCGTAAAAGTGTCCATCTCTTTTTTTTTCTTCTTCTGTTGTGGCATATGCTGCAGGTGCCTGCTCGTTTTTCGTATGTGGGTAACAACATTTAACTGTGTATATATATTTCTGAATTGGTTTAACTGCCACCCGCCTGAATCTATTTAAAATCTAATTTTTTTTTATTTCAACCGCCCGACCCAACCCGCGGATAAAAACAATTTTTTTTTTTTTTTCAACCGCCAGATCCGCGGATAATCCGCGGATCGGGCGGTTGTGTCCGCAAACCGCGCATCTCTAATCTGTATATATAATATACTGTACACATATTATGTATATATTCGTATATACGTTATTTTATATCGCTATATTTAGTCTATTTATACCTGCATTGTCCTTTCCATCCGTACACTTTCCATCATTGTAACTGAGCTACTGTGTTGAACAATTTCCCTTGTGGATCATTAAAGTTTGTCTAAGTCTAAGTCTAAAAGAAGGAACATCAATGCCCAACAAAACTTCTGGACCTTCTTTTTCTTCATACTGTTAACTCGCTGCACACGCTGGAATTGAGTAGCAAGGGCAGAATAATGAATTTGACAGTGCAGTGTGAAAGCCGATGTGTTTGCTTTGTAATTAAGTAAACTAAGACTCAAAGGAGGGCAGCACGGTGGAAGAGGGGTTAGTGCGTCTGCCTCACAATACGAAGGTCCTGAGTAGTCGTGAGTTCAATCCAAGCCTCGGGATCTTTCTGTGTGGAGTTTGCATGTCCTCCCCGTGACTGCGTGGGTTCCCTCCGGGTACTCCGGCTTCCTCCCACCTCCAAAGACATGCACCTGGGGATA
The DNA here is from genome assembly GCF_033978685.3 of Nerophis lumbriciformis. Lineage (NCBI taxonomy): Eukaryota > Metazoa > Chordata > Actinopteri > Syngnathiformes > Syngnathidae > Nerophis > Nerophis lumbriciformis. The sequence goes on along the minus strand of NC_084570.2, from coordinate 21,641,188 downwards.
GGTTGATTGGCAACACTAAATGGTCCCTAGTGTGTGAATGTGAGTGTGAATGTTGTCTGTCTATCTGTGTTGGCCCTGCGATGAGGCCCTGCCTTCCGCCCGATTGTAGCTGAGATAGGCTCCAGCGCCCCCCGCGACCCCGAAGGGAATAAGCGGTAGGAAATGGATGGATGGAAGACTCAAAGGAATATAACCTGTGGAGGCACTTTCTGACAAAACATCCACATGTCGATGTCCGGCCCCTACCCCTTGGACTCTTAAAACTGAGGCCCTCTTCATTATGTAGTTGAATAGCCCTGGTATACAGCATACATTGTAACTGTATGCATGTTTAAAATAAACCACGAGCATAACTTTCTGGACTTGTCAGAGCAGATTGGAATTTTCTGTGGTTTGGGAGGTTCGTTATTGATCGAAGAAAGTAAAGTTTAACCAGATCCAGGGTTAAACTTGTAAACATTGCAGCTGTTCGTAGGATTGTTCATCATTTGCGCTCTTCCAGTGCAAATATTTCCCTGTCAAAGTTCTAACTACGTGGCCAGTGCTGGTGTTCCTCTAGTCACAGGCTTGTCCCGATGACTTCATGAGAAAAGCAGCAAGCTCGCTTCCTGCCACGGTTTGGCTCAATCCCTCTCTGGCATGCATACAGAAGCATTCAGCCATCATGAGATGAGCTGGCAGGGAATGTATATGATACACGGTTCACTAATTAATCTTAGCTGTGCATCTTATCCCCTTTTTGTCCATTGTTTAAAAAAAATAAAAATAAATGCAATAAACATGGCTGACGTTTGCTACTTCCCACTGCTTGTGAGCAAAGCAGGTGGAATTTCACTTTTTACTTTGTGTTCTCTTTTAAAATCCATTCGTGCCTTGCAGGCCAGTCTTCCTATGGGGCTGATTTTGCCGGCCCGTCACTGCTTGGGCTTTGTTCCAGGAATTTAGGATATGTCGATCTACCGGCTGCTAACTGACCTCCACCACCCCCCTCAGAATGCAGTCTGGCTTGTTTTCTACTCCAGCAGGTGCATAGCATGTCCTGAGTCTACGATAAGAAAGATGATAAGGCGTGCTTTATGTGTAGCAGTGACATCAAATACTGTACTAATTTTCCTGTAAGGTATCCTGAGACTACGCAACACTTGTATCCTGTTTCCGAGTACTTAGCTGAACGCATCAATCATTAGGGCTGTCTTTGGACTAAGGATTTTCTAAGGCAAATCTGATTTGTTGGATTTTGTTTGGCCAAAACGTGTTTATCGTTGTGGTTTTAAGAGCACAGATCCCCACACATAAACAGATCTCATGTGCTACTTGGTCCACCTCAATAAGGCTAAAGCGCTCAGATAGATAAACAGGTCTTGGATCGGTCCCGCCGGAGTCGGCTTGGAGAAGACAATCAAACTTGACTATCTGGACTAGAGGAAGTAAAAGTCGGAACATGGTTTCCGTAGATGAACCTGTGAAAGGATCATTACCATTTCCAGAGGGGAACAGTAAGTGAGGCCCCCTGAACTGGTTGAAGTTACAAGACCTCCGCCACGGCGTGTACCGGCGAGTCCCATCCCCCATCTTGGAACATCCTCCCAATACACGGAGGAAGGACTTAGACTTAGACTTAGACAAACCTTAATGATCCACAAGGGGATTGGGGTTCAATGTCCGACAATTCGGCTGCAAGGGTGATAGTCGAATCAGGGTATTGCTAGGGTTGTCTGTTGTGGTTCAGCCGTTGAGGCCAACCAGAATCTTGAAGGTTCCTGGTTCGAATCCAGCTATCGCCATCCTAGCCACTGTCCTTGGGCAAGACATGTAATCTCCCTTGCTTACAGTTCCACCCACACTGGTGTAAATCTAGATAATGTGTTTCTCGATTGAATTTATTCAGGAAAGCCCCTTGTGATGAAGCATCTCGATTTCAAGGTGGTCCTTGAAAATGTAAAGCGCTTTGAGTCACTAGAGAAAAAGCGCTATATAAACACTTCACTTCACGACTATATTAACACTGAATCTTACTTTTGATTTTGTTGTATTCAACAATTGTATCTAACCTACACAGTTTAACAGGATGAAACTTGTCAAATGATATGAATTGTGTTAACCACAAAGATTATTATCAAGGCTTAAGTCAGTCTGGTTACACAAATAAATACTAACCAAATTACTGCAAAAGAAGGAACTCATAAACACTGATGAAAAATGAATTTACATACAATTAAGCGGTGCTAAAATATATACATTCTAACTAAATAATAAATAATGATAATATATGTTTCTTAAATAAACTATCAATACAATTAAAGTGCAAATGAAAATACAGCTTTTTTTTTGGTCATATTTTTTGCGCTTAAGAAACCTCTCTATGACTTAAGCTGCGCTTGTTTGATATTGTCTTTACTGTCACCGCTGCGACCAAACGGACCACAGCTAAGAAACACATTTTTTGGCAGCGCGCGGCCCAACAATGGGCCCTACGGATAAGAAACACTGGAATAGTCGACTATTCTAAAACAGCTCAATCCCTGATTCAATGCAATTGTCTACTCTATACAAAATAACCAATGGAAAATGTTTTCAGACACAACCTTTTATCGGTATTAACATTTTAGTTTTTCATCATCATTTGACCTCTCTTTTCTCTTCTCAGAGGGACCCAGACTACTTGAAGCTATGGCTGGAGAGTTTCATCAGCTCCTATGACCGGTGCCTAGATGTGGACTTTGAAAAGCTGCCATCAAGGTAACAAGTGGCTCTTTTTATTTTTCTTATTAGTATTTCTCCTTGGTTGTCTATTCTGCTAAGTATATGACTGAATTTCTTTTTTAATGTAAACCTTTTCCACTATTCTAATTATTTTGTGGGTTGTACATGTAAACAAATCCAAAAGTTCGTGACCACCAGATAGCTAGATTTAAAAAGAGTGTTTATACCAGTAGTTCTCAAACTTTTTCCGCCAGGTACAACCTCAGGAAACAGTTGGAAAGCAAGTACCACCATAATGACCGACATTGAAATGGGCCTAAGTATTCATTAAAAACAAGGCAGAGGTTTTATTTAACAAGTATATTTAATACTTTTGGCCACTGTAACATTACACAAAATCCACAAACATCATCAACAGTGATGCTCCATATACAGTACATATTTGCAGACTTCTTTGGAGTACCACCGTTTGAGAATCACTGGTATATACTGAACTTTTTGAAGCCGCAAAGAAACAAAAGGTTAGGCTACGTTTTTGTTAAAGCTGCTCTATGGAAGTATTATTGCAGCAAAATTGTTTGCGAACGTGTATCTCAATCTGTGCGTGTGTAATCCAATTCACGTGCGTGTGTACTAATATGTGTGTCTGTATATAATAATACTGTGTGTGTGTGTGTAATCTGATCCGCTTGTGTGTTTTTAAGTTGTCTGCTCGTATTATGATTTGTCTGTAGGTAAAAAATATCTGTTTGTCCGTATTTCGATCGGAGTGTGTGTAAACAAACAAACAAACAAAAAAATGTATATACTTATTTAGATGTGTGTAAAGCAGAAACCTCTATTGGCTGTCTTTTTACACGCGACTTTTGCGACACTTGAACGTGTATTTGTCTGGCACTCTCCTTGCCTATCCTTCTACTCACCACTAGTTGGCGCCTTGCAGCCACTTGCACTCGAGTTGGTGTTGATGCCATAAACAATGGACTTTTCATCACTTGCTGTAAATAATAGTTAATGTTTAAACAGTAACTTAGTGTTCTGAAGTATTAGTGTTCTGAAGTATTTTTGTATTCAAATAAGTGTATCATGTAATGACACAGAGGCCGAAATGATCGCGTTTTCTTCGCCGTGAGGCTTTAGGTTAGACCGGTGCAATGTTACTATCTGATCCTCTTCCTTTTGCGGACACGGAATATGTGGATTATAATTGCAGGCCAGAGGAGCCTCCACCAGTATTGAGCCTCCTCCCAGACAACATCCTGCAGGTTTTGCGCCACCAGCTGCTGCAGTGTGTCCAAAAAGCCTCTGACGGCTTGGAGCCCGAGCAGCAAAACCTGGCGCTGCTGCTGCTCAAGTTCCTCATCATTGTGTGCAGGTCAGGACAACAAACATATCGATTACACCAGACCTGGGCAAAATACGGCCACATGCGGCCCGTTAAAATGTTCAATCCAGCCCGCCGGACGTTTTACATAATTTTTTAGACCTTTAACATCAAAACTGTCGCCGCCATTATGATGTGCAGTGCTGTTTTTAAATGACTTGAACTATAGAAAGTATTTCAATGGTTGAAATCTGTGCTTTTGGGTGTTTTGCTAGAAGTCCTATGTACTTTGACATCGGTTACCTGTGGGTAGCACTGTTTAATTGCACTGTCCCTGTCAAATAAATACATAAATAAAAACTATACGAGTTATTACGGTAATTTACGTCACAGCAGCTCAGACGAGGAACAAACCAGAGTGGGCGGGGTTTGTTTTCAGAGCAGCCATCCCGAAACGCATGTGTCAGGAACAGATGCGGAAGCAAATTTTACTTGATAATATATCATATTGTAGGTGTTTATTACCCTTTGCATTCATATTTTGCTGTTTGTTACATTTGTGTTGTGTTTTGCTTGATTGTAAAAGATTGTAAAAGACACAACTATCGAGGAGCTGGTCTGAGAAGTAAAAGAGGAGCGATGTTCATATGTTGTTAATATTCAGTGTTTTATTGTTCATAGTTAATATTGTAAATCCCACTTTCTTTATTTTCATGTACGGTACATTCTGGGTGTCCCATTCAGTAAAAAACTGTAAAATTCCATTTCGGTTTTTTGATGTGTCTTTCATAACGTTTTTAGAACTCTATCGGACATTGTGACTTTTGGTATTAGTGTTCCTAAAAAAAAGGGACCCAAAGACACATACTGCACAGCAGATTTTTACAGCTAAATGTGTATATATCATTTATACACACATACACATTGGCCCCCAGACACAATTTTTTCTGTCAATGTGGCCCCCGAGTCAAAATATTTGCCCAGCTCTGGATTACACAGTGGTAACATCATTTGAAAGGTCACTGATGTCCTACGAAGTGTTTGTTTTCTATGCGGTGATGCTTTTGTGCACGTTTCCCATTCTGTCTAAAAGGAACCTTTCCAATGTAGAGGAGATCGGCACCTGCTCCTACATCAACCACATCATTGCCATGACGACACTTTATATTCAGCAGGTCTGACTCCCTCTGACTCTCTCTCATCAGTTCGTGTAGCTGTACCAGATGTAAATCCGTCGTGAAAGAGTTATGCAATGGATCTTTGTGTGCTCTTTTAGCTGAAGAGTAAGACCAAAGAGAAGGAGTTGGTGGACCAGAGCCAGGCGGAGGACTTTGTCCGTCATGCACTGGCGTTTTGTGAGAGCCTCTACGACCCCTATTGCAACTGGAGGCTCCGGCTCTGCGGGTAATACCATCCAGCACATGTCGCCTCCACGCACTGGGATATCTGCGCCATTGTTTTCATTCTCGTGACCTACCGGCGTTCTTCTCCAGGGAGCAGCTGGGCACAGTGGAGAGGAGCAGGCAGAAGTACAAAGCAGCTCCGCTCACTGTGGAATTTGTTCCCTTCTTTTACCGTAAGTTTGCCTGTCATCCCGTTCACGTCTCTACTCCCGCAAAAGTGAATGGTTTTAAAATGCATGGCGACATTTTCGTTACAACTTCACTGTTTGCACTATGTTGTCCTTGTTGTGTTTGCCAGCCAGCCATTCCCATGAGATCATCGTAAACAGCCTCTAACACTGGCAGCAGTTTATAACAAATACTCTGTCTTGTTGTGCCCACCGTGTGGCTGTAGCACTTTGATGCCAAACATAATGGCACCTGGCAACAAGTATGCAACTGTGCCTTTTTAGTAATAGTTCCCAAATTTGCTGTAACAATCTTCATGGACATTGCTAAGCTAAACAAAAAATGTTGACGGATGAGTTAATGGATGATCGGGGACCACCTTGACCTGTTTTGTGCTGAAAGTGTGCAATTTAGAGAGCACTACTAACCTGTCTGTATGTGCCCTCTTTCTAGAGTGTTTTCAAGAGAGCGAGCATCTGAAGGAAAGCCTAAAAGGCTGTCTGTTGCACCTTTTTGGGGCCATAGTAGCTGGTGACCAGGTAAAGCACCTGAGCAGGTTTTTCATCTAAAACAGTTAGGGGTTTCTTTGTTATTAAATTTATGACCAAGGACCCTTATTTCACCCTTAAATTTGCTCAATAGCATTGTCAAACAAATGTTCAACCAGATATCCAAAATCCTCACAAATTGAAAAGATATAAACAGCAATGTATTTGTGGCGGGTAGGGGTGGCGTCAATATGACATATGTGTAATTTGCATAATTGGCCATACATTTTTTTTCAAAAAGCCAAAAAAAATATTGCATGTATTTAAAGACAAATCTGTCATTAGTTATTTACATCATACTGTTAGGCTCTATTTTAAATTTGTTGCTGTTCATTTTATTTCTGATTAACACCCATGTTTTGTAGACATATATTATTCTGTCCTCCCTGCATGTTGGAATTTAGTTTGGCAGATAGCTAAGTAGTCTTTTAAATTACAGATGTAGCTACTGTAAAACTAAGCACGCAAGGCTTCAAAGATTCTTTATTCTCAATTGTAAGAATTGTGTGAAATCACCAATGCAGCTTGGTATAAACTGAAAAAAGCAATGCAACCTCACAGAATAAAGGCTAGCTAATATGCTAACATACAACGGACAACCGCATTGACCGGCTCACAAAACTTAGCATCGCAATCGTTTCATACTTGTACAGAAGTTTAACAAATTACATTTTAACAGAACAACATTGAGAAAAAACAGCAAATGCATTTATTCTTCTATTGTCACCAAACTGTGACTGCTCACTTTGTACTACGGAGCGAGTCTGCTGCTCAGTACAAAGTCAATGTTTTGTGGAACATGATTGCCAGGAAATGGCAGCACATATATCACCTGAAAGGTAAAGTGTTACGGTCTTGTCTCACAAAAAAAAAAAACTACTTGCAGCGGGCCGTCACAAGTAAATGAATGTAGTTTGAAGTTTAGGTTTATTTCGAACATGTATAAAGTTTGAATATGATACATCACATATTGTACATATTTTCGTTTTGTCCGAAAAGGAGTAGGAAGAAACAAAGCCTATTTAAACCTACCCCCATATGTTCACTTCCTGTTCTCAATTTGCACAGAGTTTACATCCTATCACTCTAAAATGTATGATTCAGTTAATGAAATGAATTATGCATCATTTTCAATAAGTTGAAGACATTTTTCATAATTATTTTTCTTTGTACTTTGTAAACACTTGTAGTTTGAACCGTTTCTCAAACTGGATCATATCAGTAGATGGTTTGATTTCTTTGCTTAATCCATTCCATAATTTAATTCCACATATTGATATGCTAAAGGTTTTAAGTGTTGTACGTGCATACAAATGTTTTAAATTGGATTTTTCTCCAAGGTTATATTTCCCCTCTTCTGTCGAGAATAATTGTTGTACATTCTTGGGTAGCAGGTTAGAGATTGCTCACTGCATAATTTTAGCTGTTTGCAAATGCACCAAATCATTGAATTTTAATATTTTTGTTTTGATAATGTTGGGCAAACACTGGACAGAGGAAACATAATTGTATCATTTTCCCTTCCCTCGTCCCTCTGGTAGAAGAACGCTCTACTTGCCATCTCTCCAGCCACCATGGAGGTTTTGGTGCGTGTGCTGGTGGACTGCTCCATGGGCGGCTGCTCCTCTGATCAGGGCGAAGACTGGGACAGTGAGGCCCCTGATCGGAAGGCCTGTCTCACTCTGAGCTGTTTGCGGGTGGTGGTGCAGTGCCTCCTGGCCGCTAGTTCTGACCAGCGGCAAGTGGAAATAGCCTCTGTGCTAGAAAACTACTTCAAGCTGCTCAACTCAGATCCGGCAGCTGTGGTTGCCGCCCGGCAGCAGCAACAGCAGCAGCAGCAGCAGCAGCAGCAGCAAACCAAAGTGCGCGTGCCAACACTGGGTCGACACTGGGAGAGCCGCTTTGTGGCTCTGCAAGTGCACATGCTAGGTATTGCATTCATTTCATTTTATATTGATAGTAGGGATGCACGATAATGTTTTCAATAACCAATTTCGTCATATTGCAGTTTACACGTATCTCTTATGTGTGACTGCCATCTACTTGTCACACTTATCATTTCACCATGTACCAAATAAAATTGCTTCGAGGTCGGTAAGCACAACCAGAATTATTCTGTACATTAGGCGCACCAGGTTACAATGCGCACGGTCAATTTTTTAGAAAATGAGAGGATTTTAAGTGCGCCATATGGTCCGAAAAATACCGTATTTGAATCTTGTGTCACCGGGCAGAATTCAAACTGTAAATCCTGGGCCCCCCCTACTCTGTGCACCTCGCTGATAGTCTCCCAGTCTCCTACTCTCTGGAAGCATATAGATTGTTGACAGTCTGAAGTTACATCGAAGGATCTCATAGTTCGTATTTTGTTGCAGACTATCGGTAACACACATCGCCACACAAAATATAGGACAATGGAACGTTAGATTACCTATCGAGAAAGAAAACAGCCACATGCGTGTCCAAAATTAGTCCAAGACTGGCCCCCAATGCCCTCCATCTTGAATACGCCGGACCAATATTTATTTGAGTTTTGAACTCATCTTTGGTTTTTTAGTTTAATTTAGTTTATTATTTCTTCAGTCAGTGGTCAACAAAATAAACAAACAGTTTTATATCCATGAATTCATAAATCGACAATTTTACAGACCGAAAGGGTTTAGGCTGAAGTTGAGCACTTATTTCGCCTAACACTCTAAACAAACGCAAATACAAGATGTAGTAAATGTGAAATTTCCTTTACACAACATATTATAGATACATACACCTTGTACACAACATAAACACTGTTCAAATATATACACAGTAAAGACATAGACGAACAGTTGTGAAATATCCATGTACACGTGTTGGTTAAACATTTGTACCAATAATATGCTATATACAAACACTTATACTTCCATCATTATTTATGTCCCACATTTAGTTTTATAACAAACCCATCCATCCATCCATCCATTTTCTACCGCTTATTCCCTTTGGGGTCGCGGGGGGTGCTGGAGCCTATCTCAGCTACAATCGGGCGGAAGGCGGGGTACACCCTGGACAAGTCGTATTAAGTACCGTACTGGTGTTGATTCAAGAGCGATGTATTTTTCTAAGATATTGGTCTTAAAGTTTTTTAGACATATAGCGTCTTTCTTTTCTTCCTCCGATTTCCTCTTTTTAGAATTTTTTAGCAGTACATGCTGCAACAGCAAGCGCGGGTATTGCGATCTTTCCAGGTGGGTGTTCGGCAGCCTTGCATTACTGCAAACAAGTTCACACGGTGCACGCCCTTCACTATATATCACGTCAGCCAATGAGGAGGCTCCTTCTTGGGCTCTGCTCACCCCTCCTTCTTGTAGATCCTGTGGTCTGATCTGGAGGGGTTGACCACCACGAAGACAAATGATCTTGTCTTCTGGGGTTTTATTTACTAAAATACTTAATTATAAGGCACAGACAGCACACAGACGTGCAATTTTTTTCAGAAATTATTACTGCTATGATATAATGTATGATGCTAATATGATTTTTTTTTTTTTTTTTAGCTAAAGAATATAACTTAGATACCCCAGTTTTAACTGTAGTTTGTGTGCACCTGGATGTAAGAAATACTTTTAAAAAAGGTGGATTTGACAATCTGTATTACGGTAATAGTCCTTTCCTTCGGACTTTAAACTCCTTCCATCAATCCACATAGTATATTGAATGAGCTTTGAGACATTCGAAAGTTGTCTTTCCATTCTCCATTCGAAGATTCTTTCAAAACAACTTTCTCCCACCAGTCTTTGCGTCGGACCCGCATCCAGTAACTACGAAAGGACCTTCTTGGTAGTAGTGTCATGTTCATGACGTCATCTCGGATAATTTTTTGATGCTGTCTGCTATTTAACATGAGCATAGCCATTAGGGGCGTAATAAGGTTTGGGCTGGGTTTCTGCATTTGTGAGGATGTTTTGGTGCGATGTCATAGATCAACCGGAAAAGCTGTCCATTTATCTGCCCTAGAAGGGAATAAGCACCCCCCAGTGTACGGGAGGCACACAACGTATGACCAATAGTTGCATTAGAGAGAGTGCATGGGCACTGGAACTTCACGTCTGTGTGAAAATACAAAAAAATAAAAAATACTATTTAAGAAATCGTGACTAATTTAGTGCATGGAAATGTAGTCAGTGAAGAAGTCCCACAGGATGAGCTCAGGAAAAATTTATGACAGGCTTACAGCGAGGCATGTAGGAGAAAGGGAGCACTTGATTTGCTCACCCTAATTCACATACAGCACAGTACAGTTAATCAAGCCTGATCGAAGTGTTTGTGAGATATTTGATTAATGTTATTGAATTTATCGGTCATAATTTCGCATATTGCATGTCAATTATCTTATCTTATCTAATTAAAATAATTTTTTTGTTTTGGTAAATCGTCATGCTTTCACAACCTAATCGTGTTTTCTTTCACTCTTTTCCTGTGCCTGGGTTTTGTTTTCCCTCTCCGCCTCTCACTGTCTACAGACACAATAAGGGACATGTTCCTGTGTTCAGACAGACCAGTTCTACAAGCCATCTTTCTCAACAGCAATTGCTTTGAGCATCTGACACGACTGCTGCAAAACAGCAAGGTAATCACACTTGACTTCCTTGCAGGTTATGGCCGGAAACCTGATGGCTCATTCAAAAAACTGTTCCTGATCCACTCGGATATAGCTATCGAAACTCTTATTTAGATGTTAAAAGGGAACTGCACCTTTTTTGGAATTTTGCCTGTGATTCACAATCCCTATGTAAGACAAAAACAAATGTTTTTGTTTTTTTTAACCTTCTTAAGTCTAAAAATACGGTAACTACGAGGTGACTAACAATGCAGCTAATTGGAGTACACTATTGCGCCCATAAAGCCCTCTAAAAAACATCTAAAAACCGCCAACAATACTCCATTTACATGTCGTGACCTGAATATTGACCAAGTATTAGCGATATTGTTATTATATGGGATAACACAGACAGACACATTTTTAGCTACGCCATGATCACAGAGAGCTAACCAGCTTTTGCTGCTATATTAACATATTGAGCTGCTGCATCTCCTCTGAGTTGGTGAAAGTTAATTCTAGATTATAAATCATTCCTCTCACCTGGATAGTAGGAGGATGTGGTCATAAACCGAGAAGTTGATGAACTTTGACATTTAACTTTGACGCGGAGGTGACACAAAAAATGCTTGTTTGCGGCACTTTTTTTTTTTTTACCCTGGTGTGTGGGTTATAATTAACTCTTCATCTAATCGAGAAAATGTGGGCATCCCAGTGAGAACAGTTTGTATTTTTTGTTTAGCACTTAGCAATACTGCGAAATGATGCTTACTGTTTTTACTACAACTGAATCTGTTTAGCTCACAGCTTCTAAAACTTGTAGCTCATTGTCCTTATATTCACGATCCAAAATACTGTATAAGGTTTTGGATCAAAATTTGTCCCAAAGAAGTCTGCCATAATTATAATGCTTAAAATGAGCAAAATATGTCAAAAATACATGTAATTATGAATGTGCCTTTAACAATACATATATACTTACAGCATGTACAGTATATAAAATAATGATGAAGGCTTTTGGATGTTTTTAAAACGCTTTATTGGCGTAAAAATGCTACCCCTATTGGATCCATTGTTAGCTGACTTTTGCTAACCTTTATTTACAAGTTAGAATGTGTAAAAAAATTAAAAAATAAATAAATAAATAAAAATATGTGTTCGTGTCTTAGGTAAAAATTGTGAATGATAGGCTAAACTGCCAAAAAGTATAGTTCCCCTTGGACACACTATTCTCTTTAGCAGCAAAAAATATAAACTTAGGTTTACAAAGTTTCATGCTTGTAGATATTGACCTATCTCTGCAGTGTTTGTCATGTCTAGTTATTTTGAAACTTGTGGTGTAAGAAAAAGCATTGTGCACACCATGCATGGTAACTCTCTACAGCTCGGCTGGATCACCATCACTCCCCCACACAGTGACCCCTACTGCGGGTCAGGTCTTCTCACCTTTCACCCGCCGCTCTTCTCACGACACCCTTCCTCCCGTGCACCGACCTTTGTCCCCTCTTCTCTCCCGCTCTCTCTCCTTCTCTCTCTCTCTCTCTCTCGACTCCTCCACATGCTATGTTGACGTCTTGCCTGTTGTGTGTGTCAGCTGGTTAACGCTAGGTGCACGGCGGCAGACAAGGACCAGAAAGATATAACCAACAACAGGTTACTGACAGGAGAGAGAGACACTCAGGTACAGCAGAGAAAGTCTCACCTCGCCCGACCCCCTCATTCACCATCCATCCCCCTTTACCTCACCAGGGCCAATTGGGCCACTCCACAGCAAGACTCTTACCTTCTGAGAATATTTATAGCTATCGCATGCTTTAAAGGAAAACTGCACTCTTTTGGAAATTGTGTGTGTGTGTGTGTGTGTGTGTGTGTGTGTGTGTGTGTGTGTGTGTGTGTGTGTGTGTGTGTGTGTGTGTGTGTATAAATATTAGGGCTGCAACAACTAATCGATTATAAAAATAGTTGGCGATTAATTTAGTCATCGATTCGTTGGATCTATGCTATGCGCACGCGCAGAGGCAATTTTTGTATTTATTTTTGTTTAATTTATTATTTTTTTATAAACCTTTATTTATAAACTGCAACATGTACACACAGCTGAGAAACAATAATCAAAATAAGTATGGTGCCAGTATGCTGGGTTTTTTTTTCAATAAAATACTGGAAAGGATAGAAATCTAGTTTGTCTTTTTTATCCGATTATTAATCGATCAATCGAAGTAATAATCGACAGATTAATCGATTATCAAATTAATCGTTAGTTGCAACCCTAATATATATATATATATATATATGTGTATATATATATATATATATATATATATATATATATATATATATATATATATATATATATATATATATATATATATATATATATATATATATATATATATATATATACAAATATTGTTGTGGCTGAGCTGTCACCTGATGCAGAGGCACATGTTGAGACACGATTGACTGTGTTTCGGGTTATTTTTACTTGTTGAATGCTCAAATGTAGCTAGCTATATGACCATTTGCAATTACAGAAAAAAGGGACAAAAATTGACTACTATGATTCTTATTTTGATAGAAAATCTCCAGTCTTGCTGAGGCGTGACCTCTATGCCTCCCGTGCTGCTTTGCCAACTCCACTTAATTAAACGCATTTTTCAGTTTCTTCTCTCCGCTTATCCCTGCCCCCTCCATTGTTTTGGTTTTCCTCAGCATATTATGGGTTCCCCTGGAATGCTTTCACGTTGGAGTGGTGTTTGTCCTCCCAGACTTCAGGGGTGCGAGGGGTGGATCTGGTCTCAGTGATCTCAAGTGTGACATTTTCCACACGGTCCCCACTCCAGCTGGTCCGAGACTCAGCTTCATGTTTTAGTCTCATGACACATTAGGAGCAGGACAGAGCTGGATGGTGAAGTGTTTGTTGTCATGGGTTTGCTTCTGGGGTGTGGGTCGCATGTATTCTATCTGTAGTGTGTGATAAACGAGAGTTTTCTTTGTCATTGGCTGTGTGTACTGTGGAGGTGGGTATTGTTATTTCTTCTGTGTGACCAAGAGAACTTCCTGCTCTTGTCAGATCTCATGTCGTCATCACAGTGGATTGTCTTTTTCAACAAAAAGACACTACGTCTCTTCACAATAACGTCTGCAGTGCACACATTGATCCCTGTGGATACTGCAGTGACAGAGTTCTAACTATTGGATCAAACACCAAGCCAGCATCTTATTGTATTCCATTTCAATTTTTATTCAGTGAATTCATTTTAGCTTGTTTATGCGTGGCTTTAAATGATCATGCATGCTTTTTATATGTTGTAAAAAAATAAATATATCAATAATCGCTACTATTGTTCAAGTGACATGTTGGTTTTGTTTTAGGTGTTTCAAGGACGATTAGACTCCCTTGCGGTAGCAACTATAAGGGCCCTGACAACAGTGATGCATAAATCACCTGCAGCAAAGGTAAAGACATCATATAATTATCTACATTATTTCGGGAGTAGTACTGTAAGTGAATTTCCACAGAGTAGGGAAGATATTCATACTATGATTTGTGTGAGTATTGTATGTATATCTATGAATGGTGCAATCGTATGTGCGCAATATATATTATTCATTACTCATTTTTAGTTTTTCAACGCGTTTTCCTTTTGTTGCTGTATGTAAAAATGCCAGCTAGTGGAAGCAGCTTTGTTTCTTTTATGTTTTTCTTTAATGTTTACCTCCTGTTATCATGTGTTTTTTGGTGTAAACCCCTTGGGGACTGCGCAACGAAGGGGTGGCACTTTTGTGACTTTTGCGCTACTTTTAAAGCCCCGCTTAAGAACTTTGGCTGTGCTGATGTTGAATAGCAGACACTATCAAAAAATTATCTTGGATTGCGCTACAAACATGACGCTACTACCAAGAATTTATCGCGGCGGATGCAGGTTCGAAGCAAAGAAAAACCGGCGGGGAGATTTTTTTCCGAAAGAAGTAGTCGTGCAACTATCATACTGGTGACTATTTATTTATTGCTCCCACGCAAATTTCAGATAGCTAATATTAGCATTATTATTTTGATTTGAGCATCGAAAGTCACTTACTGGTTTAGCAGGAACAGAGCAAAGGCAGCATCGGTATGAAATTATTCGTCTGTGAGCTCACGCCAATGAGTGAAGGCCGAGCCAATGTGGATCCTTGACTATCCTTTTATCCGGTTAACCTCCCTTTTTCTTTTTTTGTCTCCTCAGACAAAACTTTTCGTTTCTTTGGTTGTTTTGAAGCTCCGGCCATGATATCAGTAATTGCACATTGACGTTCTTCTTCTTCTTATTTTTGTTTTCTGGCGGCACGCAGGCGTTCGCGTCGACATCCGTCTTTTTAACGAATGGGTAAAGGGGGGAGTGATGTATGGCCTAAAGCAAGTCAGGACATTTGTGTGGCAGGTCACCCTCCTTAATGTCGTTAAGTGCCAGTGAAAGCGATACAGACTTCCTCAGGCCATGACAGAGGTGTCATTCAACTAGTTGTAAGTCCATGTATCATCCCCAAAGTTATGAAAATATTTTATGAAAGTTGAAAAGTTACTTAGTGCTGCTTCAATACTTTTTTTGTGGACTTTTTGAATCTGCACTGCAACCACATAATTTCCCAATTGTGGTATGAATAAAAGTCTACCCTATCCTATCCTTAGAAACCCTCCACACACTGTTATTAAAGGGGACCTATGATGGTTTTGATCAACATTTGAAACACTTTATAAACCTTGTCAAATGATATGAAAGCATGTGTTAATCACAAAGATTATTATCAAGGCTTAGGTCAGGCTGATTACAAAAATAAATACTAATCGAATATACTGCAAAAGAAGGGACTCAAAGAGTGATGAAAGATACATTAACATACAATGACGCAGTCCTAAATTGAATACATTCAAACTAAATTAATAATACATAATAATAATATATGTTGTTGTTTTTTTATCAAACTGTAAATAAAATTTAAGTGCACCACTTTAGTCATAATTTTTGCGCTTACGAAATTGTCACACTCACGCATTGCTGCAGTAGTTGTGGCAACCACGAACAGGTGCACTCGGGTGCCAATAAGGGACAGGTTAGGGAAACAGCGCTCAGGTCAGTCAACAGAAATAAGAGCGTTGGACACGAAACAAGTATAGAAAATGAGCAAACACAAGAACATGTCAGACCTGTTATGACAGATCGTGACAGAATATTTTCTATGACTTTAGCTTCAGACTCATTTGTTTGATATTGTCATTACTGCCACAAGTGGTGGAAAAGTGTATTACAACTGAGTACCGCTGCTGAGAAACAGATATTTTTTGCGGCAACAATGGCTCCCCGTGGTTAAGAAAATACTGGTGTAAACTATGTAGGCAACTCAAAATCCGCGAAATGGCGTTGATCGTTTTTTTTGCGCATGAACTCTATTTATGTTTCCGTATGATGACTGGTCACCAGTCCTAGGTATACCTGGGCTCCAAAGTCAGCTGGGATATGCTCCAGCTCACCCGTGACCCCAAACAGGATGACGTAGGAGCATGTTTTTTCTGACGCCCACAGGAGGTGTTCAAAGAGAGGATTGGGTACAATCACTTGTACGAGGTCCTCGTCTCGCTCGGCCACCCGTCTCGACACCTCCTGAAGGAGCTGATGAACATGGTGAGGAGTTATTTTGTTTCTTCCTGTGTTGTTATTGCAGGGTTCCTGTAGTTTTCCGAATGCTCCATAATGTGTATGTATCTGCAGGCGGTAGAGGGTGAGCACACATCAGTGGGCCTCTTGGGAATCAGCAACGTGGAGCCCTTGCTGCTGCTGGTCCAGTGGCTACCAGAACTAGACTCATCCGAGTTACAGAATTTCGCTGCCGACTGGCTCTGCCGCCTCAGCTGCCTGAACCGTCAGACACGTGCTACCTGTGTCAACGCCACCATGGTCATGCGTGCGATGGCGGTCCTGGAGTGCCAAGAGCGGCTACACAGAGCTTGTGCAGAGAGCCTTTTGGGACTGGTGGGCTCGCTTGGCTCCCAGTCGTTGAGCGCCAGGGATCTCTTTGAGCTGCTGCACCTGCTCAGGCCTTCAGAGGCAAGCCAAGCACACCCCTACGTCGGTCCGGCCCTTAAGGCTCTCCTCGCCATGGTGCGCAAGCAGGGTCTGGAAAGTGCCATGCAGTACTTCGACCTGTCACCGAGCATGGCCGGCATCGCAGTTCCAATACTGCACCGCTGGCCAGGCTCTGCCTTCAGCTTCCTGGCCTGGTTGTCTCTAGACCAGGATCAGTTGGGTCCACTTAGCAAAGGCAAGAGGAAGCAGCTCTACAGGTTTGTTTAGCACACAGCAAGTGAACATTTCTCCAACGTCAAATGTTTCCACAACAATAACTTCTGAACCCTTTTACCGTCTTTCACTCTGCACAGTTTCTTTACGTCAAGTGGCACAGGCTTTGAGGCCTTCATTAGTGCTGCGGGTGTGCTGGTGGTGGCCGTCTGCACGAAGAAGGAATACGTCACAGTCATGCTGCCCGACAACTGCTTCTGCGACTCTCTCTGGGTGAGTTCAATGTAGTGAAATGAAAGTATAACACTCTTTTTACACGGCTGCTATAATCATAATTACATTACATCATTGATGATCAGCAATATGCAGACTAAGGAACATTTGAATGCCACAGATTGTAGACACTGTCAATAACAACTGGTGTTAAGGAGGAGTGCAACGGTATGACCTGTTCGGCCTGTCCTTTTAGGGCAGTGTTTTTGAGCCAACGCACATTTTTTTCCATTGAAAAATTCCGGAGGCACACTACCAGCAGACAACATTGAAAAATGAAACTCAGCAGCCGATATTGTCAGTAAAAAGTCGTTCTCGCAATTGTTGGATATTAATTCAAACCATAACCAACCATACATCACTATAGCTCTTGTCTCAAAGTAGGTGTACTGTCACGACCTGTCACATCACACAGTGACTTATTTTGAGTTTGTTGGTGTTTTCCTGTGCGTAGTGTTTTAGTTCTTGTCTATGTCAGTGGCTTTTGCTGTTTTGTTAGCAGTTTCATGTCTTCCTTTTATCAATGAAGACTATTTAAGTTGTGCGGGCGCTATCCTTCTTTGTGTGGATATTGTTGATTGTCATGCCATATTCGGATGTACTTTGTGGACGCCGTCTCTGCTCCACACGCTGTAAATCTTTGCTGTCGTCCAGCATTCTGTTTTTGTTTACGTTGCAGCCAGTTTAGTTTTAGTTTAATTTTGCATAGGCATCCCTAAGCTTCAATTCCTTTTCTTGGGAGCACTGTTTATTTTTGGTTTAAAAATTAGATACCTTCTTACCTGCATGATGCCTCCGCTGTCGTCTGCATATTGT
Source organism: Nerophis lumbriciformis (assembly GCF_033978685.3). Classification (NCBI taxonomy): domain Eukaryota; kingdom Metazoa; phylum Chordata; class Actinopteri; order Syngnathiformes; family Syngnathidae; genus Nerophis; species Nerophis lumbriciformis. The sequence goes on along the minus strand of NC_084570.2, from coordinate 21,623,099 downwards.
GATCACGACAAACCATCGTCGTCATTCCCGACATCTACAAAGCTGCCACCTACTGATATGGAAGAGTATTACACGGTTACTATGCCGAGCTCTAGACGGCACATTATTTGCGGATTATAATTACTGATTTGCATAAAATATTTTTAACCCAATTAGGTGAAATTACATAATCTCCCACGGCACACCAGACTGTATTTCACGGCACACTAGTGTGCCACGGCACAGTGGTTGGAAAAACACTGCTTTAGGGGACCATTCCACATTGTGATCCATAGATATATACAGTGATAGGTAGACACGACGCAGCTTTTCGAGTCGTGCGCTTACAGCGGTCGAGGCAAAGTGTCTGGGCATCCCATAGTTTTACAAGGCACAAAAACCGAACAACAAGGATTTCTGCTCGCCAATAAGGCACTTTGCTTTGCAGGCTGCTACAATGCTCATATATCTAGTCTTCTATGTGTATATTTATATGTATTAGTGCTGTAGACTATTTTTTAAATCAGATTCAGATAATCACATCACTATTCATATTATTTAGTATATATATATTTTATATATATATATATATATATATATATATATATATATATATATATATATATATATATATATATATATATATACAGTAGAGGCCAAAAGTTTGGACACACCTTCTCATTTAATGTGTTTTCTTTATTTTCATGACTATTTACATTGTAGATTGTCACTGAAGGCATCAAAACTATGAATGAACACATGTGGAGTTATGTACTTAACAAAAAAAAAAAGGTGAAATAACTGAAAACATGTTTTATATTCGAGTTTCTTCAAAATAGCCACCCTTTGCTCTGATTACTGCTTTGCACACTCTTGGCATTCTCTCGATGAGCTTCAAGCACACCTGTGAAGTGAAAACCACTTCAGGTGACTACCTCATATTGATTTGGCAAAACCTGTCAATCTGCGAAAAAAACACAGAAAAGGCACAAATGCTAAAGCACTGAGTAGTGACTAGTAGTGTACTGTACTCTGCAACAAGGGACGTGGCGGGCCCCACCTTACATATTAGGTTTGTACGGTATACCGGTACTAATAAAGTACTACGGTACTAATAAAGTACTACGATACTAATGAATTAAAAACAGTACTATACTGCTTTTGAAAAATACCAGTACTTTTTTTTTTCCCCAGACACAACGGTGCGCCGACATTGCTGCTAAAACGAGCATCGGCACATTTGAGGCAATGCACACAAACAGCAAGGAGAAAGAAAAGAAAGAATGGACACATTTTGGTTTATAACCCAACGATAAAGTTGAAGCTATAAACACTGAAGCGCCGCTCTGCTAGAGGTGCTTAGCTCTTGTTAGCCGTTAGCTAGCTAGCGGCTAATGTCCATTCGCAATCGGTAGTGTTTTAGCTACTTCTAAACCACTAATCCTCGTCTCCATAGCGACAAATAAACTTAGGTTTCTTCCAAATATCATCCCTGCAGGACGAGGAATAGCTAAACATGCTTCACTACACACTGCAGGAGGATACAATAGCTAACCGCTAACAAGAAGACAGCGCTCCTCAATGTAAACAAATGCCATGGGTGGATCTACACAGACATCGACTGTAACGATACCAAGTACAAGAGCCAAATGTAGTCGATACTACAATGATTATATTGATATTTTTTACTATCACAAAATCTTTTGTTTTTTAAATTTTTTATAAACCCAAGAAATACGTCCCTCGACACAGAAGAACTTTAATTATGACCAATGCATGACCCTGTAACTACTTGGTGTTGGATTGATTCCAACATTTGTAGTATCACCCAAAACATATACAAAGTGTTTAAACAACCGAAGAATAAGTGATTATTACATTTTAACAGAAGTGTAGCTAGAACAGGGGTGCCCACATTTTTCTGCAAGCGATCTATTTTTCAATTGACCAAGTCGAGGAGATCTACCTCATTGATATATATAATTTATATTTATTTATTTATGAAAGAGAAGTTTTTGTTAACAGGTTAAAGGTGTTTAATGATAATACAACCAGGTTTAACACATACCGGTAGATTTTTTTCTTTCATGAAGACAATATAATATATATATAAGTTGGTGTATTACCTGATTCTGATAACTTGCATTGATTGGAATCAGACAGTAGTGATGATAACGTCCACATTTTCAAATGAAAGAGAATAAAAGTCCTACTTTTCTGTCCAATTCCACATGAAAGTGGTTGGTTGTTGGCATCATATTTGTCCAACTTTCATTTTATACACTTTACAAGAAATACATTGGCAGCTAAGTCCGTAGCTTGCTAGCTTGTGCACGCCAGCTTTCTGAGACTCTTATTTTGTTAGCGCAGCCAGGATGAAGCAGCGCTTTTATTGTGAAGTATAGGAACTGTGCAGTCGGTCTTTAGAGTTTTGACGGCAGGTACGGCGCGAGAGTCTGTTGAAATAAAAAGTGTTTATCGTCTTCCTGTCGGTCATTTTTTCTTGATAATGAGCTGGCAGCAGCCAACGTCATCTCACAAGACTCTCGGGTGTCGTGAATGTCAATCAAGCGGCAAAAGTGACGTCTTGGTGAAGATTGATGATCGCTAATTGTTAGATTTATTTTTTTAATGCCTGGCTGGCGATACACTGACACACCCCTCCGCGATCGACCGTTAGCTCGCGATCGACCTAATGGGCTAATGAGCTAGAACATTAAAACAGAAGGTAAGCCGATTTTAACAGTAAATGAACAAGTAGATTAATTATCCATTTTCTACCGCATGTCCCTCATAATTTTGACAAAATAATAAAATGACACGATATGTTACTGCATATGTCAGCAGACAAATTAGGAACCTATATATATATATATATATATATATATATATATATATATATATATATGAGAAATAACAGCTACCAACCATTCACGAAACCCAACACAACACTCCAATACGTGCACCATGACAGCAACCATCCACCCACCACCACGAAAAGAATACCTACCGGAATCAATAAAAGGCTATCGATGCTGTCATCTAGCAAAGCTGAATTTGACCAAGCAACCCCCCCGTACCAAAAAGCCCTTGATGAAAGCGGATACAATTTCACCCTCACCTATGAACCCACGCCAGGAAACCAGCCAAGAAAGAACAGAAAACGGAACGACATCATCTGGTACAACCCCCCATACAGCAAAAACGTCTCAACGAACATTGGACACAAATTCCTCAATCTGATTGACAAACACTTTCCCAAAGACAACATCCTAAGAAAAGTATTCAACAAGAACAACATTAAATTGAGCTACAGCTGCATGAACAATATACGACAAATCATCTCAAACCACAACAAAACAATTGCAAATGAGCCGTCGGCCCTCAGACAGAACGACTCCAAAACCAACAAAGGATGTAATTGTCGAAAGAAACCTGATTGCCCTCTCAACGGGGGGTGCTTACAAACATCAGTTGTCTACCAATCTAAGGTAATACGCAAGGACATTAACACATCCGACACATATGTAGGATTAACCGAGGGAGAATTCAAAACCAGATGGAACAATCACAAGGCTTCTTTCAGGAACAAAAACCTGCGAAATACCACAGAACTCAGCAAACACATTTGGGACCTCAAAGACAATAATGTTGAATATTCAATAACATGGCAAATTCTTGCATCCAGCACACCTTACAATAATGGTAATAAAAGATGCAACCTATGCTTGAAAGAGAAACTGTTTATTATTTACCGTCCAGACCTGTCATCCCTCAACAAGCGCAGCGAAATTGTAACAGCATGCCGCCATAGACGGAAACACCTCCTAGGTAACACATGAGCCAATCACCACGCCCCTAGGCCAGCCTGTACCCACCCACTCTGTGCCCTATATAAACCATGGTATGCGAATGCTCCCATTAAAATCTCCTGACGATTGAGGGTACCCCCCCTCATGAAACAGGCCTGTAGAGATGAAATAGTCTTGTGATTTTTTCCCACACATACATATATATATATATATATATATATAACCGGTTTGCTTACTTACTACTAAAAGAGAAGATATCATATATGTTCACTATCTTATTTAATGACAACATTGTTCTTTGATTGCAGTAAGAAACATATGTTTAGTGTATCATAAGGTTGTCTATTAAAATAAAAGCCATTAATGAAATTTTTTGTGGTCCCCTTTGTTTTGAGTACCGATTTACCATTTTTGTCCTGGTCCCGAAATATTGGTATCGGGACAACACTCATGCATATTATTAATCATTAAGTGTAATCATAAATATATCACAAATAATGATATTAATATACAATATGATAATTAAAGATGTATGAATAATTGAACCATAGCCCTGAATTGTAATTGGATCATGAGGTTTCACCCTTCTGTATTCTTATTTTGTATTTGAGAATGAATATATTTATTAAAGCATTAACTGCCAGCAGTTTGGAGTTTGAATTATTAGAAAAATCATTCAAGTTCAAAAGGTAAGCAGTTCTACGTCTTGGCCTTTTGTTCCCTCACTGTACCGAGGTACATACCGCACCGTGAGGTTGTCGAAGCGTTGCACCCACTGGTGTTAAGAGGATTGACAGAGAGGCAGTGTGAGGGTAAATGGGTTTAATTCTGATGGAATTTCTGTCAACAGCACAGCATTGGTGTGGTGCACATACCAGGGAAGAGGCCGTTTGGGCAGAGTCTGGTCTACATTTATGTGGACGGACAGCAAAAGCTGTCTGCCCCACTTAAGTATCCCACAATGACAGAGGTAAAACCAACACTCCCAATTATGAAGCACAATGTAAGTTTTTGTTTATAATGTCCCTTCTCTTCCACCCACAGCCCTTTACATCCTGTTGCATCGGCTCAGCGGGCCACCGGACCACTACTCCTCCACCGTCTCAGATCCCGGACCCCCCTTTCTCGTCCGCCACCACACCCACCACACGCTCCTCGCTGGGCGGCATCCTTTCGCCTCAGGCATGGGGAGGACTACTGAGTGGAAAGCCTGAGTCTGTGACAAAGCTCATCTCAGCGGGGACCCAGGACAGCGAGTGGGGCAGCCCCACATCGCTTCAGGGTCAGCTCGGGAGCGTGATGGTGTTCCACGAGGCGCTGCAGCCCGGCCACGTTAAAGCCATCTGTAGTGCTGGTAAGCACATGGTGACCATGGAAAAATATGAAAAAGAGCAATGACATAACATAGCAAAAAAATCTGAATCTCGATTCTTATTCATCCCGACTCTAAATGGATTCATAATTTTTTTAAATCAATTTAAAAAAAATTATATACAGTACTGGCCCAAAGTTTGGACACACCTTCTCATTCAATGTGTTTTCTTTATTTTAATGACTATTTACATTGTAGATTGTCACTGAAGGCATCAAAACTACGAACATGTGGAGTTATGTACAAAGCAGTAATCAGAGCAAAGGGTGGCTATTTTGAAGAAACTAGAATACAAAACATGTTTTCAGTTATTTAACCTTTTTTTGTTAAGAACATAACTCCACATGTGTTCATTCATAGTTTTGATGCCTTCAGTGAGAATCTACCATGTAAATAGTCAGGAAAATTTAAAAAACGCATTGAATGAGAAGGTGTCCAAACTTTTGGCCTGTACTGTATATATATATTTTTTATAAGAATCCATTTAAAAAAATAAGTTTTTAGTCCATATCAATGCACCTCAGAGGAGAATTTGTAACCTGTAAGGTGTTTTGAAAAATGTTTTATTTGTAATTATTATACCGGCAGCACGGTGTTACAGGGGTTAATGCATGTGCCTCACAATATGAAGGTCCTTAGTAGACCTGAGTTCAATCCCGAGCTCGGGATCTTTCTGTGTGGAGTTTGCATGTTCTCCCCGTGACTGCGTGGGTTCCCTCCGCGTACTCCGGCTTCCTCCCTCTTCCAAAGACATGCACCTGGGGATAGGTTGATTGGCAACACTAAATTGGCCCTAGTGTGTGAATGTGAGTGTGAATGTTGTATGTCTAGCTGTGTTGGCCCTGTGATGAGGTGGCAACTTGTCCATGGTGTACCCCGCCTTCCGCCCGAATGCAGCTGAGATAGGCTCCAGCACCCCCCGCGACCACAAAAGGTACAAGCGGTAGGAAATGGATGGATGGATGGATGGATGGATGGAATTATTATACCAAATACAACATTGAAAAAAATCATCTTGAATCGAGAATTTTTAATTTTCAGCTTTTAAATGTTCGTTTCCACATCGAAATATCAATTCCACGTTTTTTATGAAATATTGTAGTGTGCAAGGATGGGAGTCGGAGGAGTGTCGAAAGATGGAGCTAACTTTGTTTTTCTTTATCAGCAATCGAGCCATATCCAAACATCCGTGGCTTCTCCATTCATCACACAACACTAAAAATGTGTCCCGTGAAAACCCGTCCGACCGGAACTCTTAACAATAACAAAAATTCCGTGGGTAAATAATGTAAACCCACTACATTATCAAAAAAATAGGAGCTTAACAAACAAGCCCGCTAGTTAGCATAGTTGGGCATCATCCAGCGAGCTGACTTGTCGCCTGTGTTCCAATCCGAGCCACAACGTAGACGGCTTTTTACTTTGCTGCTAATCATATTTGGATGATTACAATTTGAACACTGTTAGTTCCTAACCAGTTGTAGTTGTAGAGCATGTATTAGTAGCCAGCAAGAAAATATATTTTTGACATGACTGCTGTAAACTGAGGTCACAACACAGGAAGTACATTAGTCGAGGGGGCGTGGCTACAGGATAGAGTTGAAAAATGGGACACGTTTTCGGAGTTCTTTGCGTGCAAGTTAAAAGAATTTTAAATTATATTTTCAATTATAATAATGTTAATTAATTACTAAAAAACTAAAATGTACATTAAATTGCACATGTAATTGTGAAAAAGCCAACCAAAAGAGGTGGGTAGATTAGAATAAATCTAAAGGTAAAATATAGTGTAGAAATGCACCCAATTTTTTTTAAATGTAGTCTTGATTTTCTAAATGTTTTTTCCTCTTTTATTGTCAGTTTTTCTCTTCTTTTTTTTTTTCCTCAAAGGGTGCTCTCGTGCCTGTGGATCGAATTGTTAGGTGCCCAAAACGTCAAACCCCTACCAACCAGAGATGTACCGATAAATAATGAATAATGGACACTCCCAACGGTTAATACTACTGTTTTAAATTAGGTTTTTGGAGAAATCATGATTGATAACTGTGCTTTGACAAACTAAGGAACCAACTGGTGCCAGCTCGCTAGCTTAAATGCTAACATGAAAACTAGGGACATTAACATTTTTCGCCATTAAGAAACGACATACCCCAATCTAAACTTAAGTAAACACATGACGGTCTGAGTAACTAAGATATTCAATTGTGTACATTGAACCTACAAGCTGTTCCCTCTTAAAACACAATGATAATTCTATACACAACTGATATACTATACAGTAGGTAAGGTTGGATTTATGCCTGATTCCTGTGAGAATACTGCTTGTGACTGAAGCATTAAGGTGTGGGACTATGCAGGGCTAGCTGCAGTGCGCTCAAACAACCACCAGGTAGAATCTGTGAGCAGATAGTACTGTATCATCTCTTTGTATTTCGGACTTATCTGGTTCTTAGTGCATTCTTTACTCACACTTTAAGTGAGGGTTGAGGCAAAAACGAACCCAGAAACCACTTTAATTAGTATAGTAAAGTGGTTTCTGGGTTCGTCTCTGTCTCATATTAGACGAGACAGAGTAGTAGCAGAGTAGCCACAATGCCCGCCATAAGTAATAAACAATAATAATAGATTTTATTTGTAACGTACTTTTCATTGGAATAAATCTCAAAAGTGCTACAGTACAAACCAATACATATAAAACTATAAAACTGAGGCATTAAAACTGATAAAATACTGGACTACTATCAGTTAAGCATAAGAAACACAAAACATGCAAAATAGTGATGTTTTTAACATTTAGTTGTTTAAAAAATATATTACCTGGTCAAAAGATTTTAGCGTGTGTACAAGTACTTTTTGACAACACCGCAATAATAATGATAAAAGTGATAATTTTGGTCACGATAACTGATATGAAATTTCCATATCGTTACATCCACAGAGCTAACATTGATGTTTCTACACAGGTCCAAACTGTATCTCCCCTTTAAAAGTCCAGGAAGCAGAGCTTGGCGACTTTTCAAGCAAACTGCTACTGCACTATTCACCAAAGGTATTTTTTTCTGCAAAACTTTAAAAACATCAAGTCCAGCCTAACATCAAACATGATGCTTTATTTATAACAAATTTTTACAGGCTTGTCAAAATCCGATCTGTCTCGATCTGTCCCCCAATAAGCTGCATGGGCGCCTGACTGGGAAGAAAGTTGTTAACTGGGACATCAAGGTTGGACTGCAACATCACTCTCAGACAGTCATTCTGTGTTCGGAATGTTAAAGGTGGCATATGTAATAATGCGGCCAGAAATGGTACTGCAATCACAGTCAAAATTCTGAAGTCACCTCCCTCTCTCCCTGACTGAGGTTGCCAGATACGCAGCCGAATCCAGCTCGATCGACTGGGCTACTTCAAGGAACTTCAAACTTCCACTGCCTCTTACTAGGGATTGAGGTGCTGGGACCATAATAGCTGAATTGACAAGCGTTATGTCAATAACAAATCTCTTACCATCACATTTTACACAGAAATTAGGCTATTTTCAGGAAGAAGTACATCATGTCTGTGTACAATATCACAACAAATGGTTATTGTCAGTACTATCAGAAAACAAAGACTAAAACCAACTACAGCCAACGCTAGCAATGGTTATACTGGTGAAAATAAGTAGAACATGCTTAGCAGCCTAATGTATGCCCAAAACTAAAGAGGAGACATTTTACTGAGGTATGCCTATAGGCTACACGAATGAGGAATTATTTTATCATGTGATTTAGCCGTGCTAATGTTGGAACCCATTTCCTCAGCGTGTTAGCATATTGACAACGAAATAGGCACTGACACTACCCATATCCCCATCGGTTTTATTTGTTGAAAATATATTTTGCCCTGTTAGTTCAAAAACACATCGACATACAGGCAAACGGGCATATATTTCTCCCGTTAGCCTATATGTCGATATGTCATTGACCGGGCTAGCATGCTAAGCATTACACTAGGAGCTACGCACCATCACACTGCATTCCTTGCACGAACATACTAGCTTTGTTAGACAAGATCATAGACTATATTGGACAATATAGTTTACATACCAAATGTCCATTTCTATTTATTACAAGTAATAAGAAAACGTGCCTAATGCCTTACTTATCCTACCTATTAAGGAGGAAATGAGCAAGTTTTGTCGTCAGATGAAAAAATCTTCTCCGCCTTCAATCGTCTTCATCTTTCAAAGGCATCCACGATACAAATCCTCGTTTTTTTCCTGGCTTTGTCTTGAATAAGTTGAGAATCGTAACAAGGCCTTTTAGATTTACTAAGATCTGACATGTTTAGTAACTTTACCAGTGGCAGTAGCTAGACGTAGGTGGCGGTGCGTAACTGGCAACCTGAATGTGACAAACTCACAGACTTTCTAATTGGTCAAACGGTGGAGGGCGGGGCATCGAAATGTAAACAATAACAACATTTCGGGGCTGTAAATCTAATTTTGAAATGAGCATATCCCGGCTGAACTACTGTTATCAGTTATAGAGGTATTGGAAAATAACAGGATTTATTAATGCCTTTTGACATATATGGGCTATTTAATGATGACTTGACATTAAATGATTACATATGGCTCCTTTAAACACTGCACATTGTATCTTTTGGCAGGATATGATCAATTGTGTAGGCGGCTTGCCCGTGGTCTTCCCGATACTGGAGCAGTTGGCCTATGTGGCTCCCGATCAACAGGCCAGTGACGCATCAACGGGATCAGACTTCATCACCCCAGATGTGACCACTCCAGCTGACGGAGAGTGGGTCCTTCTCCCGTCTAACAGGGCTTCAGGTGCGTTTGCCCTCCCCTCGACATGCCAGCCCAGGCACAGTGTGTTAACAAGCACGGTGTGAAATGTTTTTCTTTGTACCAGAAGCGCGCCTCGAGAAGAATCTGGTGGCCACTTTCTTGTTGGTGCTGAAGCATTTTCTGCAGAGGCATGCAATAAACCAGGAGAATCTTCTGCACTCGCATGGCATCGATACACTGGGAGCCCTGCTGCAGAAGGTATTTAATGCTGTTATCACACATGTCAGTTTGTCTTTAGCAAACAATGTTCACATGTGATCAAAAGGTTACTAGTAGCATCCAATTTGTCTGGGACGGAATAAGCGTGGGCATTTGTTAACGTGCTAAGCTACTTGTTTTCAGTGGTACCTTAGGGTGTGACTGTAATTGTTTCTATGACGCAACTCGTATCTTGAAAAACTGGTATTGTGAACAGCGTTGCCCATTGAAATGAAAAGAAAACAGCACAATTTTAACATGTGCCCTGCCTTTAAAAAGAAAAAGTAACTTTTAGATAAGAAACATTCTATTGAAAACAATGCAATAGAACAATAACAGTAGTTTTATGAAGTAATAATTACGTACAGCATTTATCTTGCAAAGCAGACTTCTACGGCAGTGTTTCTTAACCATTGGGCCCATTGTTGAGCCGTGAACGCCCCCTTGAGGGCGGCAAAAAATATCAGTTGTAATACACTTTTCCACCAACTGTGGCAGTAATGACAATATCAAAAAGAAGAAGTCTGGAGCTTTTATTAAGTTTATTAAGCGCAAAAATTATGTCTAAAGTAGTGAAGCTGTATTTGAATTTTAATTGTATTAACATTTTATTTAAGATATATATATATATATATAATTACTTTTTATTTATTAGTATTTGAGTGGAAAAGTTGGGCCCCGTGGTCAAAAAGGTTAAAAACCCCTGCTCAATGAGATCATCTTCTTGCTGCTTATTTGTCAAATACACCATCAGTAGCTTTTACATTTTTTATAAATACATGTCTGTCGTTTAGCTATTATTTAATGTCCTTGGCTGGCATTATCATAGCCTTTATCAGCAACTACTGCTAAGTGCTATGCTGCTTCGCTAAATTAGCTACAATTAAATCATGTTTGTGCTGATTTGTTTCTTTAATTCAATGAATAGCATCCGCTTTTTCTTCTCAGCACTGTTCTTCACACTCACTTGCTTCCTTACCATGTTTGGAACAACAAAGCTATGTTGAGCTCTAGGCATAAACTAATGCTAGCGGATAAGACCAGTCAGATCTTTCGAGGTTCACCATGACTTTCGTTACGCCAACAGCGGTAGGGAGGATCGTTACCTGAATTCTCTGTAGCTGAGAGACAGCTCTTCCAAGTTACCACTGTATATAGTACCTCAATTTACAAATGTATTTGGTTCTTGAACAGGGTTGGTAAATCGAAAAGTTGTTATATTAAAGCACATTTCTCCATAAGAAACAATGTAAATATGAAAAATGGGTTCCAGCCTTGAAAAAAGTCCATATTTTAGTGAAAGTTTTTACACTTTGAACACAATATAAAGTACTATACAGTACTGTATACTGTATCAAACAAACATAACATTAACTTTTTTCCTATTAACTCCAAACAACAACAAGCTGCTGTCGTCTGTATGCGCTGCTCTGCAAACACGCGCGCGCACCATAATCCCTTTGGTGCCCTCACAAACTATCAGAAATCACAAAAATCATTAACTTTAAACACCATATTGCTACAATAATAAACATGTAAAAAAAAGTCTAACCCACTTACAATTGCAAAGCAGAAACTGACGAGAAAAGAGCAAACAGAGGCAGAGAAGGGAGAGATGGAGAGGGAGGGGCCGTGTATGTGCGTCCGTGCTTTGAAAGAGGCGCCACCGAACGAGAGGTAACTCTTCTCCTCCGCTGTGAAATAAGTCTGCTTCTTCCATAGTTATGAGCGCCATTAATGTACTCCTTGCAAATAGTGTTTGTTTGTTTTTTTAACGCCACATAGATTCCCTCCTTTTTTCCACTCATATTGAGTTAGCAAAAGGGACAAAACGTTTACAAAGGTGAAAAAACACAGAAAAGGCACACACACAGAAGACTAGTCGTGTACTGCGCAGCAAGTGACGTCGGTCTGACCTGTCGGTCTGCTAGTGACTTCCTTGCATGTGTCATACTTGTTTCCTCAGTGTCATCAGGAAACAAGGGGGTGTTTGAAATAGAAATATATCCGAATCAGCATTTAGACCACATATGTCAAACTCAAGGCCCGGGGGCCTTATCCGACCAGACACGTCATTTAATGTGGCCCGCTAAAGCCTGGGAATAATGGGAATACTTCGTCTTTCTTACTAAATGTTTCCATTTTGACAGAAAAAAATTTATGTAATATAGGGCTGGGCGATATATGGATATATACGCGATATATCGCGGGTTTGTCTCTGTGCGATATAGAAAATGACTATATCGTGATATTCGAGTATACGTTCTCACGCAGTTGCTTTTAGCTGCTGGCATTACACTACAGGCTCTCCTCGCTCTTTCCTGTGTCTCCTTCTCAGAGACAGACAAGTGCACCTTCTTTCACACGTCACATACTGTCACGACATACGTCACATACGTATACGCCCTCTCGCAGCAAAGAGGTAGCAGCATGGGTAACGTTAGCTGTGATGCTAGCGCAGCCGTGCGAGTGGTAATACGAGAGAGAGAAGGTGCGAATCTGGTAACAAATGAAGGAAGAATTAATTCCCCCAAAAAACAGCAGGGGGTCCATCGTCTGGCGGTGGTTTGGCTTCGAGTGGGAATATTGTCGAACAGACAACCGTAATTTGTCAAGTGTGGGACAAAAGTGTTGCTATAAAAAGTAGCATTACTGCTAATATGTAGCATAATTTGAAAAGTCACCTGCTAGAGAATGAAAAGTGCTTGAAAGTTTTAAAATAAGCATATATTAATGCAGTATGAAAAATAATGTTTTAATGTAGACACATAGAATCATCATACTGCTGTGATTATATGCATCAAGTGTTCATTCAAGGCTTAGGCAAAATATCGAGATATATATCGTGTATCGCGATATGGCCTTAAAATATCGCGATATTAAAAAAAGGCCATATCACCCAGCCTAATGTAATATATGAAATTTCATATGTTTTAAACTTTGATATATATACAAATATTCAATTGTTATTGGTGTGAATCTTTGGGCACCTCGCCATTCGATCCCGATTCTTGGGGTGAGGATTTGATTCATAATCGACACTCGATTCAACACAATTCTCGATTCAAACTGATTTTTGCAATGTATTATTTGGTACAATAATAATAACACCTTAACAAAACAGCTTACAGGTTACAAAACCTCCTTTTGGTTGCTGACGTATGACACATACGTGCACCAAGTAAGCATAGAGATGGCCTAAACATTTTTGTTCAATTTTTTTTTGTATTCATTTGTCAAAAAAACTAAAAAAAATTTTTTTGAAAATTACTGAAAAAAAATTGCGATTCGAATGTGATAAAAAAAACATTTTTTAGCACCCCTAATTATTATGTATGATAGTATGTAAAAATAACAAATACTTAAATATCTGCTTGTCACGTTGACTTACGATTTCAAAGCAAGTTATCCATCAATTTGTACATACAAAAATCAAATAACCAAATGCATAGGCAATAATATAATGAGGCGATTATACTTTTATATTCTTACATTCACTGTTAGAAGCGGCCCTCTGAGGACAGCCATGACTGCGATGTGGCCCTTGATGAAAACAAGTTCGACACCCCTGATTTAGACCATGGCAAAGTCTCCATTTAGCTGCAGATTAAAATGCTCAAATAGTTGCTCAAGAAAAAATCGTAACACCCGTTTAAACGTGACTCTTTAACATTTAAGTGTGTTGGTGATATGAGAAAGCTGTTTGGGTTTAGCTGTAAATTCATACAGTCTGTATATTGGAACCATGCTTTGCCTTTTCAGCTTCCCGTCGGTCACGTGGACGTCAGTGTCCTGGTGGCTATGCAGCTGCTGATAGAGCAGGTGACCTATGAGAAGAATCAAGCTCTGCTGCAGCAACTTCATGCACATCTGCTGTTCAACTTCAACATCTGGAATAAAGGCGACTTCCCTTTACGAATAGGTCAGATCCTAAAACGACAAATAAAGACAATATATCAAGAAAATTGGGCTTATTAAGGTGACTTCTTTGCTGTGCTGGTTGTTTTCTTCTACAGGTCACATACAGTATGTGAGCACTGTCATCAAAGACAACAGGAAGCAGTTCCGGAAGAAATATGGAGTACGATTCCTTTTGGACACCATTCGCCTCTATTATGGGTGAGAGTCGGTTGTTATTGAGGTTTTTGTCTGGCACAACATCAAACCTCGGCTCTTGGTCCTTAGGAAAAACAGTAATAAAGACGGCGACCTGAGTGAGGATGACATTCGGACCATTCGCACGTCTCTCTACGGGCTCGTCAAGTACTACATCAGCAAGGGCATGTCCCAGGAAGAGATGCAAAGCATTGTTGGATACATCTCCGCCATCGGGGACGAGGATCAGGTGAGGAGGGCACATTCTGTTATTGATGCAACATGAACTATGAGCAAGTGTCTCTAATGTATCCAGTTTTAAATCATCATGTCAGTCACCAAATTATGAAGGGTCAAATGGGATACAATCAAATAAATAAATCTTTAAAATATTCCGTAAATGTGTCATTAATTATTTATAATTGGCATAAAATACATAAATGTGCTATTAAATGTGTTATTAGTTTATGTAATGTAAAATGACATTTAATTTCATGATTCAATAATTGTTCAAAGATTTAATCATTTAATTATTTCAATATTTAATCATTTAAATTAATTATTTAATTGAATAATTATTTCATGATTTATTGAATTATCTCATGAATTTGTGGGGCAGCGCTCCATGAATTTATTTTATCTCTCAACTTCAGCTGTCACGTGTACTTTTACATTGAAATGATCATGTCAATCACCAAATTATGGAGGTCAAATGGGACAAAATACAATAAATCTTTAAAGTATTCCTTAAATGTGTCATTAATTACTTATAATTGGAATAAAATACATAAATTAGTTTTTAAATGTGTTATTTATTTAATGTAAGAGTACATTTAATTTCATGATTTAATTATTATTCAAATATTTAATCATTATTTAATGGTTTAATTATTTCAATATTAAATCATTGTATTATTGATTACATTATTTTGTTTCATAATCAATTGTTTTATGATTTAATGATTTATTTAATTATCTCATTAATCTGTGTGGCAGCGCGCCATGAATTTATTTTATCTGGCAAACTCAGCTGTCATGTGTACTTTTAAATTAAAATAATTATGTCAATCACCAAATTATGGAGGGTCAAATGGTACCAAATAAAGCAAATAAATAAATATTTCAATTATTACTTAAATGGGTCATTAATTATTTGTAATTGGAATAAAATACTAACATGTGTTCATAAATGATTCATTAGTATATTTGATGTAAACTTACATATCATTTCATGATGTATTTAATGATTTCAATATGTATTCATTGTTTCATTAGTTAATTATTTTAATATTTAATAACGTAATTGTTGATTTAATTATTTAATTTACTAATTATTTTATAATTGAATGATTTATTTAATTATTATCTGATGAACCTGTGTGAAATAATCATATTTGTCAAACTCAGCCGTCATTTGTACTTTTATTAACATGTTTGTTTTTGAATTCGAAGTGTTATTCATTAATGACACATTTTTGTAATTATTTAAAGATGTATTTATTTATTTTGTCTCATTTGACCAATTACCCATCAATTGTAAAGCTGCTTCATGGCTTTAAGTACAACACTTTGTTATTTCTGCATATGCTCCAAATTATCTATTATTAGATTTAGGGGCGCACAATAAATAGCGTACAGATAATCACCGGGTCAGGAAGTGTGATGTCACACCAATAAATCTGATAACCTTGAAAAATAACTTCAAAATAACAAGAAAAAAACATTACAATGAGGCGAGATTAGCCGTAATGTGCTGGAGGGTGGTCAGGATGAGCAAATCGAACACACCTTTTTTCCCACCTCGTAGGAGGTGGCAAAACTTCCCTTGTGCTCATTGGAAACAAGCATGGCGTTGATTTCTTGTGGTATTTGTACCAACAAACATTTCACAAGGAAAGAAGAAAAAAGACTGTTTTGAAATCCACCTGCTGTTGAAGAAGCAGCCCCAAAGAAAAGTGTGCACAATCTACAGTTAAGTGTGAATTTGAAAAATAATAGCTATAAAAAAGTTATTGATATTGGTCTTGAGAAGTAGGACGTTGTCTGTATCGTTATCGGCTTGAAAAAAAACAATTGTGCTTCCCTAATTGGATTTATGCGTTTTTCATCCATCCATCCATCCATCTTCTTCCGCTTATCCGAG
This sequence comes from Nerophis lumbriciformis, assembly GCF_033978685.3. Lineage (NCBI taxonomy): Eukaryota > Metazoa > Chordata > Actinopteri > Syngnathiformes > Syngnathidae > Nerophis > Nerophis lumbriciformis. The sequence continues at coordinate 21,606,654 of NC_084570.2, read as the reverse complement.
GTCGGGTCGCGGGGGCAGCAGCCTAAGCAGGGAAGCCCAGACTTCCCTCTCCCCAGCCACTTCGTCCAGCTCTTCCTGTGGGACCCCGAGGCGTTCCCAGGCCAGCCGGGAGACATAGTCTTCCCAACGTGTCCTGGGTCTTCCCCGCGGCCTCCTACCGGTCGGACGTGCCCTAAACACCTCCCTAGGGAGGCGTTCGGGTGGCATCCTGACCAGATGCCCGAACCACCTCATCTGGCTCCTCTCTATGTGGAGGAGCAGCGGCTTTACTTTGAGCTCCCCCCGGATGGCAGAGCTTCTCACCCTATCTCTAAGGGAGAGCCCCGCCACCCGTCGGAGGAAACTCATTTCGGCCGCTTGTACCCGTGATCTTGTCCTTTCGGTCATAACCCAAAGCTCATGACCATAGGTGAGGATGGGAACGTAGATCGACCGGTAAATTGAGAGCTTTGCCTTTCGGCTCAGCTCCTTCTTCACCACAACGGATCGATACAGCGTCCGCATTACTGAAGACGCCGCACCGATCCGCCTGTCGATCTCACGATCCACTCTTCCCTCACTCGTGAACAAGACTCCGAGGTACTTGAACTCCTCCACTTGGGGCAAGATCTCCTCCCCAACCCGGAGATGGCACTCCACCCTTTTCCGGGCAAGAACCATGGACTCGGACTTGGAGGTGCTGATTCTCATCCCAGTCGCTTCACACTCAGCTGCGAACCGATCCAGTGAGAGCTGAAGATCCTGGCCAGATGAAGCCATCAGGACCACATCATCTGCAAAAAGCAGAGACCTAATCCTGCAGCCACCAAACCAGATCCCCTCAACGCCTTGACTACGCCTAGAAATTCTGTCCATAAAAGTTATGAACAGAATCGGTGACAAAGGGCAGCCTTGGCGAAGTCCAACCCTCACTGAAAACGTGTCCGACTTACTACCGGCAATGCGGACCAAGCTCTGGCACTGATCATACAGGGAGCGGACTGCCACAATCAGACAGTCCGATACCCCGTACTCTCTGAGCACTCCCCACAGGACTTCCCGAGGGACACGGTCGAATGCCTTCTCCAAGTCCACAAAACACATGTAGACTGGTTGGGCAAACTCCCATGCACCCTCAAGGACCCTGCCGAGAGTATAGAGCTGGTCCACAGTTCCACGACCAGGACGAAAACCACACTGTTCCTCCTGAATCCGAGGTTCGACTATCCGGCGTAGCCTCCTCTCCAGTACACCTGAATAGACCTTACCGGGAAGGCTGAGGAGTGTGATCCCACGATAGTTAGAACACACCCTCCGGTTCCCCTTCTTAAAGAGAGGAACCACCACCCCGGTCTGCCAATCCAGTGGTACCGCCCCCGATGTCCACGCGATGCTGCAGAGTCTTGTCAACCAAGACAGCCCCACAGCATCCAGAGCCTTAAGGAACTCCGGGCGGCTCTCATCTACCCCCGGGGCCTTGCCACCGAGGAGCTTTTTAACTAACTCAGCAACCTCAACCCCAGAAATAGGAGAGCCCACCACAGACTCCCCAGGCACTGCTTCCTCATAGGAAGACGTGTTGGTGGGATTGAGGATGTCTTCGAAGTATTCCCTCCACCGATCCACAACATCCGCAGTCGAGGTCAGCAGAACACCATCCTCGCCATACACGGTGTTGATAGTGCACTGCTTCCCCTTCCTGAGGCGGCGGATGGTGGTCCAGAATTGCTTCGAAGCCGTCCGGAAGTCGTTTTCCATTGCCTCACCGAAACTCCTCCCATGTCCGAGTTTTTGCCTCTGCGACCGCTGAAGCCGCACACCGCTTGGCCTGTCGGTACTTGTCCGCTGCCTCAGGAGTCCTATGAGCCAAAAGAACCCGATAGGACTCCTTCTTCAGCTTGACGGCATCCCTCACCGCCGGTGTCCACCAACGGGTTCTAGGATTACCGCCACGACAAGCACCAACTACCTTGCGGCCACAGCTCCAATCAGCCGCCTCGACAATAGAGGCGCGGAACATGGTCCATTCGGACTCAATGTCCAGCACCTCCCTCGTGACATGTTCAAAGTTCTTCCGGAGGTGGGAATTGAAACTCTCTCTGACAGGAGACTCTGCCAGACGTTCCCAGCAAACCCTCACAATGCGTTTGGGCCTGCCAGGTCTGTCCGGCATCCTCCCCCACCATCGCAGACAACTCACCACCAGGTGGTGATCGGTAGAAAGCTCCGCCCCTCTCTTCACCCGAGTGTCCAAAACATGAGGCCGCAAATCCTATGACACAACTACAAAGTCGATCATGGAACTGCGGCCTAGGGTGTCCTGGTGCCAAGTGCACATATGGACACCCTTATGTTTGAACATGGTGTTCGTTATGGACAATCTGTGACGGGCACAAAAGTCCAATAACATAACACCGCTCGGGTTCAGATCCGGGCAGCCATTCTTCCCAATCACGCCTCTCCAGGATTCACTGTCGCTGCCAACATGAGCATTGAAGTCCCCCAGTAGAACGAGGGAATCACCCGGGGGAGCACTCTCAAGTACTCCCTCGAGTGAATCCAAAAAGGGTGGGTACTCTGAGCTGCGGTTTGGCGCGTAAGCGCAAACCACAGTCAGGACCCGTTCCCCCACCCGAAGGCGGAGGGAAGCTACCCTCTCGTCCACCGGGTTGAACTCCAACGTACAGGCTCTGAGCCGGGGGGAAACAAGAATTGCCACCCCAGCCCGTCGCCTCTCACTGCCGGCAACGCCAGAGTGGAAGAGAGTCCAGCCCCTCTCGAGAGAACTGGTTCCAGAGCCCTTGCTGTGCGTCGAAGTGAGTCCGACTATGTCTAGCCGGAACTTCTCCACCTCGCGCACTAGCTCAGGCTCCTTCCCCCCAGCGAGGTGACGTTCCACGTCCCAAGAGCTAGCTTCTGTAGCCGAGGATCGGACCGCCAAGTGCCCTGCCTTCGGCTGCCGCCCAGCTCACATCGCACCCGACCTCTATGACCCCTGCTATGGGTGGTGAGCCCATTGGAGGGGGGACCCACGTTGCCTCTTCGGGCTGTGCCCGGCCGGGCCCCATGGGGACAGGCCCGGCCACCAGGCGCTCGCCATCGTGCCCCACCTCCGGGCCTGGCTCCAGAGGGGGGCCCCGGTGACCCGCGTCCGGGCAAGGGAAATCTGGGTTCCTTGCTTGTTTTCTTCACAGAGATCTTCGAGCTGCTCTTTGTCTGATCCCTCACCTAGGACCAGTTTGTCTTGGGAGACCCTACCAGGGGGCATAAAGCCCCCGGACAACATAGCTCCCAGGATCATTGGGACACGCAAACTCCTCTACCACGTTAAGGTGGCAGCTCAGAGAGGAGCTTTTTAACTACCTCATTGCGTTTTTCACAATAAAATTAAAGAAAACGTTGACAATATTTTGCAGTGCCAACAGAACATTAGAATCTTTTCCCTCCCCTGCACCCATATTTAATGATTCCTGCCTTGGTCCATGTTCCACCCCTCCACGTGATTGTAGATTGGACATAATCAAACACAGTGGGAGTGGCCGTGCGTTTCCCACCTAGGCCTTCAGTGATGTCCAACTTAAATGATTACCTCTCAAAATACCATAATGTATGTCACCACATGACCGTTGCTGGAGAAATACTATACAGAAACACATTTACGCGCTACTGTGGATTGAATCACCTCAACAGTGTCCAAAACGGGTTATTTTCCGGCGCATTTAAAAATCAATAAACCAGCATCAGCAATTAAAACATATCTTATGTTGTACTGTCAAAATTAAAATTGCAAAAAACATATTAAACGTGAAAAAATAAAGAAATAAAATATTTGAACTTGAATTTGTAGCACCCATTTAACGCTGTATAAGCCAGTGATACCGCTCGTAGTCGGTTGATTCGAGTGGAATTGGCCGGGACAGCTGAACTAGCTTCCGGCTGACATCGTCTCACAGGATATAGTTTCTCTTTAAATATCCTTCTTGAAAATGGCCTTGCAAATATATATCTGCCACCTAATCAACATTTTGTTCTCCTTCTTTGTGGGTTAAAAAGTGAGTATCGGTGATTTCTCTGCTAGCCCGGTATGGCTACGGCGCAACACTTCCTGCTTTTAGTAAATTGTAACTTGTGATTGGATACTCACTTTGGAGTGACAAGTGAGTATCCAATCACAGTTTCGTTAACATCAGGCTAACTAGATAGGCTACTGTCAACAACTTGTGATCTGATTGACTATCGCAATTATCTATCAAATGTATGTGCCTGTTGACTTACAGTGCACAGATGCCAGCATTGTTGATTCTGAATGCCCCAGGCAGATTTCATACAGCATGGCAACATAAGCTAGCTGAATTCTGATTGGATAAAAACTTTAACCTAAAAACAACAGTATTGGAAGGAGCATAATATGACATGAGGAGAATATGAATACTTTTAGATATTTAGGGAAAGTAAATTAAAAAGTACTTTTATATTTAATTATGATCATGATTTCTGGTTATGTTAGGCCAGCAGAGAAGGCCTTGCTGGCCCTGACGGCCCACCACTGATCAAACATATACTGTATAAGCAGCAAATGGCAACGCAAGCATAACCTTCTCCTCGGCGTGGGCAGCGAGATGACCTTTCTGGTTCCCCGGTAGAATTCCTGCAGCAATGCCCTTGCAGGAAGTTACCGGCTCATTTCCCGCCAGGCATCCCTTTTTTTCTTTCCTGTTTTGATATTTTGAAGCATTATCGTCTCAGTAAGCATTTTAAGCCCCGTACAGTGACAGCTGGATTTCATGCACCAATAAGTACTCTGCAAAATAAGGCCTTGGGATATTAAGTTTGGTTCCTTTTTTTGTGTGTGTTGAAGATTTGTGGGCTGTTGGAGATGTTACTCAGCCTCCTTCAGAGTAGTCCATGCAGGGACCAGCTCTTCCTGCTCCTCTTTGAGCCCGGAGCAGCCGACTCTTTTTACGCCCTGCTTCTCAACAGCAAATACACAGACCGCCTCAGGGAACTTGTATTCAAGGTGAGCTGCCACTCCACCTGAAAAACAAACAGTGAGTGGAACCTCCAAATAACAGACCGCTCCTTACGCGAACTTTCCCAAGAGGTGGTTAGTAACGAGCTACATTTATTCCATTACATTTACTTAAGTTGCTTTTTGGATCAATTCTACCTGTCAGAGTGGTTTTAATGCAACATACTTTTTACTTGAGTATTTTTGTGAGGAAGAAACACTACTTTTACTCCATTACATTGAGTTTCATTCTGATTGCTACTTTTATGTATGTCATCATTAAATATATAATCTTTTGATCATTGCCTGCAAAGATGCGTTAATTTGGCTCGTTAGAAAGACTTTTTCCAGTGTGCAAGGTCACATGACTCGTGTTATACCAATCCAGGGAAGTCCAAAGTGTGGCCCGAGGGAGATTTGCGGCACATTCTGAAAAATTCTATTTAAAAGGAAAAAAAACATAAAAGTGGAATAAAAAAGCAAACAGATAAAATGTAACAGGAAAAACTTGCAATATATTGACTCTAATATTACAAAGCTGCAATGTTGGTTGTTTTTTTATTTAAAGCTGCGATTACTCAAAAAACAATAATGAAACAAAATAAATTTTGGCTTCAATACTTCAAACAACAAACTAAAAAAAACATTGTGTGTGTGTGTGTGTGTGTGTGTGTGTGTGTGTGTGTGTGTGTGTGTGTGTGTGTGTGTGTGTGTGCGCGTGCGTGCGTATATATAATCGATAAATCTGAAGTTAATCTACGGACTTAATTAAATAAAATGCATGACTTATGTTTAACACTTTTATGAGAGTTTTAGTGGGAAAAAAAATTTCTCCAGAAAACTGTCATTGCTCAAAAAATAATAATTCATTAAAATCAATGATATGAATTATTGACCTATTTAAGGCTCCGATTAATTCACATCAAATATTCCTCTTTGAACTATTTTTGGGATGGAAATTTTGAATATTTTGTGTTTTTCCCATAATAAACATGGATTTGATGAAAAGAGCATTAAACATTAAAAACAAAAAATATATTTATATTGACCGATAGACCAGAAGTTGATGCATAGATTTAAGCGTTGAATTAAAAAATAATAATAATAATTGGACTTATTTTTAAAAATGTTTATGACTGAGACCCTTCTGGGGAGCCCTAAAAGTGAAAAAAAAATAAAAATGTATTGTATTGGTTTTGGAAATAATATCAAAATGGCCCCCGCATGCTTTATTTTTTCAGTGTGCGGCCTTCAGTGGGAAAAGTTTAGACACAATTTTATCCAACGTAAGCAGTATTGACAGTTAACTCCATTTCACCAATCAAACAGAGCCTGAAAGTCACATGATCGCACTCAAACTACACACTTTAAAAGTGACATGACGTCAGATGAGGCAATGTCAATGTTTACATACAAACTAGGAAAAATAACATTTATATCATGCGCTGTCATTCGTGTCAGAAGAAATGTTCACGTTTCAACCTATAAGAATTCTACTTCCAACTAGAGAAAACATGTTGTGCTAAATTTTAGATGTTTTTATGTTTTAGCTGCACGCTAACATTAGACCTGTTATATTGTCATAAGTGACTGTAAAATGTACATCTTTGTGGTATACGTGGTAGTAGGACCTCTCTCTCACATACACGCGCGCACACACACACGCACACAACAGTTGTAGTACGAGTACCATTAAAAAAATAGTAAATCAATCAGAAGTTACACACCAGTTACTCTGTACTTTTTCACTGAATACTTATTTATTTATACTTGATTAGATGACTAGAAGACTACTTTTACTTGAGTTGTGTTACTCTAAAGTAAAAGTACTCTTACATATTAAAACATTATTACATTAAATACATACATTATTACATTAAATACTCATTACTTTCCCAAAAAAGTATTTTAATTACCAACAAAAGTATTCTTTCATAGATGTAATTAATTACTAGGGAAAGACATTTTTTTTCTTCATATATCTGGTGTATGCAGTAAAGACGTTTCATGAGAGAAGAGTGTCGTGAGTGTGTGCTGTTTTAGCGGAGCATTGCAGTCTGCGGACTGGAAGGAGCTTGTTGACCGCAGCGCCAGTGGAATTTTTTCACTGATAGTTAATAAAGCAAAGGCTGTAGGACTATTATTGTTGATTATTGTCACTTTACTGAATGCTCATTATTCCCCCTTCGTAGTAGTAGTTGTCAAGGATGGTAACAATTATCCATAATTCCATTATTTCAAAGATTATGGGGGAATTTGTTTCCAAATACAAATTTTTCTAGTCAATTAAGTTTGTCATTGGAGGTTCCACTGCTTTTCCCACCACGTATCTTGGAACATACTCAATTTACAGAACTTCCAAGAACAAATAATCTCACAAGTTATGCATATTTGCGTGTCCCTCTGCACAGCTGTTTGAGCGCATGTTGCGATGCGACCGTGTCTATGAGAAAAACAAGCAGCGTTTGAGGCTGAGGGAGGCGGGTTACGGCGGCCTGTCGCTGATCTTCTCCGATCTTCACATAACTCCAACGCTTGTTCGCTGTGTCCTCAACCAGGTCCTCCATACAGGTCAGCTGTTTTCTCCCACTAATGCAACACAGTTTAGCGCACACTGTAAACCTAACCCAACATTGCTTCCTAATAATTTACAGATCATGTGGTGCACTACAAGGACTTGATGGCATTGGTTCAGTTAACTCATCGATCAGGACCCAGCGTACGGCTCATTGTCTGCAAAAGGGTGAGGAACTTGCTTAAATTTGTCCTAAAACCTACCCTTTTGACTTGTAAATTCAATAAATAATTGTTAGGCAATGCCCTTAAAGAGAAACAGCACTATTTTTGGAATTTTGCTCATCATTTACAATACCTACAGTATGTAAGACAAGAACACATGGTTTTCTTTTTTTATGCAGTCTATCTTGTAATATACGGCAAGTATGAGGTGGCTAACAATGCAGCTAGTGAGAGTACACTATTCTGCCTATAAAGCCCTCTAAAAATACATCCCAAAAACGGCAACAATACTCTATTTACATCTCCTGACCTAAATATGTACCGAGTATTAGCAATATTGTTATCATAATCGCTAACACGGACAATTTAGTTTTAGCGGCACCGTGATCACAAAGAGCTAACTTGCATATGCTGCTATATTGACATATTGAGCCGGTGAGCTGCTGCACCGCCTCTGAGTTGGTGAAAGTTATTTGTAGGTTATAATTCATGCCTCTCACCTGGATAGTAGAAGGCTGTGGACATAAACTTTGACAACTTCATTCAACTTATACCCGGAGATGGCAAGAAAGACATGAAAAGACACTTGTTTGCGGTACCTTCTTTTTTAAACCTGCGTAAGGATTAGTCGGCATCCTGTGAGAGCAGTAGGGATTGACTGATTATCGGCCGAACCGACTATCGGCGCCGATATTTGGCATTTTGACATACATTGATATTGGCCTTCTTTTATCGGTATTGGCCGAGATTTATTTTATATATCTATGTATGTATGTGCATCTCTCTCTCTCTCTCTCTCTCTCTCTCTCTCTATTTATTTATTATGTACAGTATGTATATAATGTACATATATATATTATGTATATATATTTAATAGGCGGAATACAGCGACTCACATTGGCACCATTGTTAGCTGACTTTTGCTTGTGAGTTAGAAGGCGTAAAAAAGTGCTTTTGTCACATAAGAATTGTGAATGGTAGACAAAATTCCAAAATAAGTGCAGTTCCCTTTAAGCACACACCCCAACAGCGTCTAGAACCCTACCCAGAAGACTTTCAAGAAGTTCCTGTTTACCATGTGTTTAGGTGTACCAGTTGCTACAGTCCCAACAAGAAGCTGCTTTCCAGATCTCAAAGCAGCAGTGTTGGCAGGACACGCTGACTAGACTTTACTTGCGGGGCGAAGGCTCGTCCCAATTCCGAAATGCCGACACCGTCAGCACCTGCAGCCTGGATGTGAACCGGCCCGGTGGGAGTATTAATAACCGCCTGGAGTTGCCGCTAGATCGTAGAACGAGGGCGGGCAGCGCCGGCCGCTTGGACCGCCCGGACGACGACTGGCTCAGCATGGGCGACACTCGCTCTGTGGACAGCCTGGACAACAGCGATGTCATCTCACTGCTGGACACTCCGTCCTCCTCCGCTTCCACCGAGCCACAAGCCCAAGTCAAACCCTGGGTGGTGGGAAAATCCGGGGGTTTAACCCTGGATCTGTCTCACCTGCAAACCTATGAGGGCTTGGACAGTGGCAGCCAGACACCTGGCAGCGGGCCCAGCACGCCCTCACCACTGGAGACCTCCAAGCCTTTTCCAACGAACTCGGGGAGTTTGGACGCAAACGCCTCCCTGGCTGAAGACACCTTCCTCTTCAGTGACAACCTCTCACTGGGGGAGTCCTACAATGCCACAGAGGTGAGATAAAGGGATTTCTAATATTTACCATTTCTAAAAAAATGTTTGTTGTTGGTGCCTAGCGAGCTGAGGACGAACTGTGCAGCATGTTGCTGGAGATCCTGCTGTGTGTGATGTGGCGTGGAGTTGAAGGTTCTGACGATTCGGCCTGGCTGGAGCGCGGCCAAGTCTTTTCCGCTCTCACCAAGCTGGGGACAGCCAACGAGCTGCTCCTTCCTGTCGACCAAATCAAACTCAGGTCCGGCCCTCGATCCGAGCAGAACTCCACGTAGATGCTTCCATGGTAACGGTGTCCACTGTCCCCTCCCCTCTGTGCAGTCTTCTGGAGCGTATGTTGGAATGGGCGGTGAGCGACAACCGCGAGGCGTCGGCCGCCACGTTGCCTCAACACACGGAGAACGCGGTGCGTCTGCTTCACATGGTACAAGACTTCCTGCAAGCTGAGGGCCTGATCAACCCAGCGCTGTGGACCGAGAAGGTGCTGGAGGAGTCTGTGACGCTGATGGACTGCCTCATGGTGTGGTACTCTGCTGGTACCCAGTGGTTCCAGCTCTCCCAAGTTGGACTGAGACTGATGCTGGGCTTCATGGCTCAAGAAGGCTCCGAGGTCAAACATTGTCCTAACCACATACGGTGTAACCTCGGTTTACCAACTTAACTGGTCCTTGAACAGGGTTCCTAAATCAAAAAGTTTGTACAGCGAGGCAAATTTCTCCAATGTAAATATTAAAAACGGGTTCCAGCCTCAACAAAAGTCTATATTTTAGTTTGTACACTTTGAACACAATATGAAGTTTTATACTGTACTGTAATTTAAACATAACAAGGGGAGATAGGCTACAGCACCCCCCGCGACCCCGAGAGGGACAAGCGGTAGAAAATTGATGGATTGAAGGGGGCAACGAATCAACTTTTTCTTTATTAACACTTCAAAACAACAACAAAACAAGCTGCTCTACCAGCACGCGCACACACACATAAGTCCCTTTGGTGCCCTCACAAACAATAAGAAATCACCAAAACACTTGACTTTAACAACCATAATGCTACAATAAAAACATTTTAAAAAAGTAAAATCCCCTGACTTACCACGGGATGAACGGAGGAATAGAAGGGTGGGGCATGTGTACAGGCGCCGTTGAACGAGAGGTAGGTCTTCTCCTCTGCTGTGAAATAAGTCTGTTTTGGCATCTTTTTCCAGAAAAGTCAGGTCTCATCACAATTAAAACTTGCTGTGGTACGAAGCCGACTTTTTTATGTTTCCATACTTGCGAGCGCCATTAATGTACTCTTGGCCATAGTCTTTTTTTCTCTCCTTCTTTCCACGCCGGTCTGTTGTCTTTTTGGGACTCTATTGAGTTAGCAAAAAGGACAGAAAAAAACCCAGAAAAGTCACACACTGAAGGGCTGAGAAGTGACTATTACTGTACAGCAAGTGACGTGGAGGGCTCCGCCTCCCCAAAATTGCTGAGCCCTGCTTTTTGCCTGCAGTTGGGACGCAAAATGAATGAATAAATTAAGCGTTCTTAGGTCGCATTCGTCCCGATCCAAAAGTTCGCTAATAGAGGGGTTGGCAAATCGAGGTTCCACTGTATCGTTGTCCTTGCTTTGTTTTAACTCAACAAAGTGGTGCCATCATTGAATGCGTACTCATCCCGTTGTCCTTTTGTCATCGCAGGTGTGTGCAATCGCCACTGCCAAGCTCAATTTCATCCTACAAATGAAGGAGGTGTCCAGCCAGGACGAGGCCTGCTACCTGTTGGGCAAGGTGGAGGGCATCCTTCGGCCTGCTATCCAGGAGAACACAGAGGAAACGTACACCTTCCTAGTTCCTCTGTTGCGAACACTCCTCTCCAAAGTCCATCGCGTCCTTTATATGGATCTGCACCTTCCCCAATTGCCCGATACCAATGGCAGTCCCTCTTTCTTCGAGGACTTCCAATTATACTGCAACTCCGCCGAGTGGCGCGTCTACCTGGACAAATATGTATGAGACTGGAGTGTATTGGGGCTTGTTTGAGATAATGGCACCAGTAACGTCACTTCTGTTTGTTTTCAGATCATTCCGTACATGAAGCAGTATGAAATTGAGACCTTTAGTCAGGGCCACGAGACCATGGCCCTCTACTGGAAGGAGTGCTATGAGTCCTTCATGGTCAGTCTGCATAAGAGAGAGCGGGAGCGAGGGGAGAGCAAAATCCGCTTCCAGGTGAGTTAGATTCCAATAAAACCCTGTACTAACGATTATTTGGATAGTCGATTAGTCAACGGTTATCTGAACAATTATTCGGATAATAAAGCGTACACATCCATCCATCCATCCATTTTCTACCGCTTATTCCCTTTTGGGGTCGCGGGGGGCGCTGCAGCCTATCTCAGCTACAATCGGGCGGAAGGCGGCGTACACCCTGGACAAAAGCGTACACATATTTAACTTTTTTACATGGACTTCTAAATGCAGCTTAAGTTATTTTAGACATGTGCTTACGAACAACAAAGATGACTAATTAATTCATAAATATTTATTTATACTGTAACTGCTGCTAATTCAGGTGTTAAAAACATTTAAATTACTATTAAAATGTTGTCCATTTAAAAGAAAGGAAAAGCAAATTGCTAAAAAAATATATATTTATAATAATTTTGTTTATGTATTTAAAAAACAGTTAAAATAGCAGCAATGAAAACAAACAAAACACAAAATCTAAGCATTTTGTGTTATTTAAAAAGCTGCACATTGATATATTGATTATTGATTAACTCTTGGCAGTTTAGCACTCTAATAGACTCAATGTGTAGAAATGTATCTTTGATTAATTCTTAAAATGTTGGCTATTTAATAGATTGTATGTTTAATCTTATACCTCCACATTGGTGCCTGTGTGTGTGTGTGTGTGTGTGTGTGTGTGTGTGTGTGTGTGTGTGTGTGTGTGTGTGTGTGTGTGTGTGTGTGTGTGTGTGTGTGTGTGTGTGTGTCGTGCGCGCACACAGTTCGCGTTTGCTAAAGTGCCTTTTTTAAGGCATTGCAAATTGATGCTGCTTTAAAAAGTACTTGAATTGATGTAGACAAAGTTTAGCTAAAATGATAGTTAAAGTTATTTTCACACAACTCCGTCTCACACTTATTAGTTAGCTAGCAAGGCATAAGCTAACACTCTTACCGAGGCTGAGATGCATCCTCCCTCAAAATGTACGACATCATGTCTCTCCGCTTTAAACGCTGGCGTATCACAGATGTACTGCCATAAAAACAAGGTCCGCTTTGCAAAATGAGCAAGGTGTTCATGTTTTTAATAAGATTAAGAGAAGATGTTTTTACACTTTACAATTTAGTACTGGCCATGTTTTTGCCAGTGACCCACTTCCGCCCGAAAAAACATGAGTGATGACGTCACGACTATTGTCAACAAATATAATTGTCGGCGACAAATTTTATTGTCGACAATGTTGACTAATTGTTGCAGCCTTATTACTAACCTGTCAATCATTTATGTCTTTTTTTTACTATAGGAACAGTTTGTCGAGCCTTTCTCCCGTCGAAGTCGTCAGGAGAACCTGAGGTACAACAGTATGTTGAAGCAGCAGCATAGCCAGAACAGCGCCTCTCTCAGGCAGTGGAAGGCAGCTCGGCGAGGCTTTATTTGTGAACGGGGGCCTTGGGCCGAAAGGTACTGATATTTACTGCCTGCATGTTCTGTCTTTAGATGCAAAACGGGTTTCATGTAAGTCAGGTCATTTGTAGTACTGTACGTGTAGAAGGAATTATGACTAATACTTGTAAATCCGATCATTTTAAAAAATAGGCGGGAGAGTATCCATACTGTGCTGTAGGTGGGTTAGGGTGAGCAAATCAAGTGCTCCTTTTCTCCTACCTGTCATTAGGAGTCGTTCACATTTTAACTGATACAGTACTGATTCCGGGTACCTAGGAATCGATACCAGTACTCAACTGGACCAATTTTCGTGACTTTTGTGTGTGTTAATTAATATTAAATGTTTTTGGTAATAAAATCTTTTTTTTTTTTTTTTTTTTGCAACATTTTAAAATGTGCTTATTATGATAACTGCTGTCCAGTTGTTATGTTGTTTCATCGTGACATTTCTGAGTATTATTTGCAGGTATGACACTATGGCCTCGTTCACACTGCAGGTCGATTCCCATTTTGTTGCCCATATACGACCTGTATCACATTTTTTTATGTCGGTGTGAACAGTGCAATTCCGAATTTTATTATATCCGACCCAGGCATCTTTTGTATGTGACAATAAACATTTGCACTGTGTCCCCAACGTGAACCCTTCCGCGCTCAGATAGCATTCGTCCGACCAGAACGTCATCAAAAGCGATAAGCGTCAAAATTATTGGCCAAAATAGACAGTTACAAAATAAGTAGTTGACAATGGAGCAGAAAACAAAGAAATATAATCTTAGAGAAAAATGTAATTTAAAACATTTGAACCCATGTAAAACACTTAAGACCGTCAGTATATCAGTATGTGGAATGAAATTATGGAATGGATTAACCAAATAAATCAAACAATGTACTAATATGATCCAATACAAGAAACTCTTCAAACTTAAATTGTTTATATAGTACAAAAAAGAAGAACCATGATAAACATTCTGAATTTATTCAATCTGTTTATACATTTTTTAGATAATCTTATTTATCTCACCATAGGAGATATATATAATAATTACTGACTTACGTCAGTAATTATTATTTATTTATTTTTAATGTTATTATTTATGAAGTATATTATGAATAAATTGAGAATAGGAAGTGAACAAAAGTTTTAGCAACTGCTATGTAAAGGAAAAGGGGGTAGGATTAAATAAGCTCTGCTTCTTCCTACTCCTTTTCAAACATGTTGAATAGAGAAACTCGGAATTGTGATGTATCATGTTGTATGCATGCATGTTCCAAAAAAACACAAACTCAACTCAAAACAGACAATGAAATGTTTTAGGAACTCACGTGAAAGATCCACCACTCCTGTCTCCATCTGCTCGCCCACAGACACGTTCTTTAGACGTCGAAGCAAAATATTCCGGAAAACTGTGAGAGCCAAAATATTTGTCCTCTTCCTTCCCAATCTTCAACTCGCTATAATTCGGTCCAGAAAACGTTGACTTTGATTGCACAAAATCTTTGAAATTTCCACAAATGTGCCAGTACTGAGACCAACTAGAGCTGTAGCCATTTTTGTTTCCCTAACCACTGCAGTGCATGCGATGTCACAGCGTCATGTCCGCATACAGGTCAGATTGCATTCACACTAGAAATCACATGAAATGGTCGGATTTTACAAAAAAAAAGTCTGAATTGGACAATCCGACCCTGCACAGTAAACATAACCTAAGTTGCAGTAGTGTATAGTTTATGGTGTTGGTCATTTCAGTCTTTCCTATCTGTTGTGCCCTACAAGTGTTAATACTGTAAGTATTGCACTAATTACCCATCAGCCGTTGGATTGTAACACATATATTACTTATAGTTATCATCAATAAGGTGTTAAAATTAAAAAGTTAAAGTCAATAATTTGTGGAAAAGTGGAGCCGTACTTTGCTTACATTGGAGCGTTTTTTTAGTTAATTTCTTTGTTGGCATTGAAACTTGCAACACTACCTAGAGGTGGTTTGGCTGAGTCCATTCCCATTTTGATGGAGTGATCGCCTAGTGGAAAGAATAGGTAACCATGCGTGGCGTCCGGCACAACCCAGATACCCAAACATGGCACTTTTGAATCGCTAGGTACCGGATTCGGTAATCATCCCGATGTGTCATGTTGTCATAAACGTCTCCTGAACTCATTGTAAACAAACATGGCGTCAATCGACTTCTTTACTGTTTCTGATTAAGACATTTCGCCTGCTATTTAGACTTAGACTTAGACAAACTTTAATGATCCACAAGGGAAATTGTTCCACACAGTAGCTCAGTTACAAGTGATGGAAAAGATGGAAAGGACAATGTAGGTATAAAATAGACTAAAAGCAATATAAAATATAACATATATACGTAATATTTACATAATATATGTACAGTATAGGATATATACTGATACACTATATTATATGTTTATAGTATATATACTATATATAACAATTACCATGTACAATATTACAGTATATGTAACAGCTGCAGCATAAAATAGAGAGTAAATCCAGCAGAAAATAGACATTATAAACAAAGAGAAGTAGCTAACATAGAAGGTGTCAGGTAATAAACATCATATATTACTGTATGGCGAGTGATTATACAGCACCAATTGTTTTGCAAACATTCAAGGGGGAACATTTTTTTTCGCTTCAACACATCAAAGCTTATCAGCCACCCGAATTGCCAGGCGTTATAAAAGCCAACAATCTGCCGCGAAAGACGCTGCTACAAAGAATGGCTTAAAAAGGGCTTATTCGTATCGCTGCTGCATTTGGAAAGTTCAACAAAAAAAGGTGCATCCCTGAAGTATGTTGTGAATGGAAAGCTGACACTCGGCACAAGGGGGTAATCTTGCTCAATCTCTCTTTGACGTCTTTGTAACAGGCAGCAGGATAAGATGCGCTGGAAGCTATCCAGCGCTGAGAACTTCTCCCGCATGAGGCTGAAGCTGGTCCGGAATTACAACTTCGACCCTCACAAGGAGGCCAGCGCTCTGCGAGACAACCTCGGTACCAAAACACATCTGGTTTTGAAAGTGACATGACATTCTCCACTATTTGATAGGAATATTTCAACTTCCTTGGCTTTGCTCAGGTGTCCAACAGCAGTTGCTAAACCCAGAATCGCTGCTGCTGGAGGCTGTGAAGCAGGTCAAGGTGACCAACTTGGAAGATGACGTCTTGGAACTGCCTGAGGACGACCCTGCTGCAGCCATCAACCCGTAAGTCAATCTGACTGTGGTCACGTAATTGATGCTTGGTTGACCGTCACCTGGGATGCACCTGAAGTTGTTGGATCATTTTGTTGTTGTCCGGCAGGCTGGAAGCAGAGGAGGCGGGTCAAAAGGAGAAACTGGTGTTGGGGGAAGACTGTGAGCTGGTGACGGTGGTTGACGTGGTGCCCGGTCGCCTGGAGATAACCACCCAACATATCTACTTCTATGACGGCAGCCAAGAGAAGGATGAAGGTGTGTTGGGTTTAGGAACGTAACGATGATTTTTTTTTGTTTTTTTTTCAACCAACTAAGATAAATTGACACACTTGTTACAAAACGCACTGTTTTACTGGGCGGCATGGCGTGGTGGGTAGAGCAGCCGTGCCAGGTTGCAGGTTCGCTCCCCGCCTCTTGCCATTCAAATCACTGCCGTTGTGTCCTTGGGCAGGACACTTCACCCTTGCCCCCAGTGCCGTTCACACTGGTGAATGAATGATGGTTGGTGGTCGGAGGGGCCGTAGCCGCAAACTGGCAGCCACACTTCCGTCAGTCTGCCCCAGGGCAGCTGTGGCTGCAGATGTAGCTTACCACTACCAGGTGTAAATGTGGAGTGAATGAATGATGGGTTCTCACTTCTCTGTGCAGCGCTTTGAGTGTCTAGAAAAGCGCTATAAAAATCTAATCCATTATTATTATTATTAAGGCTTCACTGTTAGTGTTTTAGTCGTAGTATTTTATATCACTTTTTACTTCTATCACTTTAAAGAGGTCATATTTTGATTTTTTCCGACGTATAAACTTTGACCGCGTCTTCTTCCCGCCATCTTTGCTGTCTTTGCGTCTACCGACAGATATTAGGTTTTTTTTAATTAGAAATGGCAACAGTATAGGTGCATGTGCATAGACAAGCCAGTCTTCCCTACAACAAGAGGATAGCAAAAAAAAAAAAAAGCACAGACTACAATGGCGCATTTGTGTAACGCACTTTGGGTAAATTTATACAATATATGGATAATCCGCTGACGTCACAAATTCCGAACTGCTCGTTGAATGTTATTTTATTTTATTTAAATGTTTTTTTATTTTTTTATTTTATTTAAAATTTTTATTTTTTTCAACCAATTAGGATAAATTGACACACTTGTTAGAGAATGCACTATTTTTCATGATAATGCTTCACTGATAGTGTTTTAGTCGTACTATTTTATATCACTTTTGAGTTTGAGTTTGAGTTTGAGTTTATTTCGAACATGCAAGTATACAACATGATACATCACAATCTCCAGTTTCTCTTTTCAACATGTTCGAAAAGGAGTAGGAAGAAGCAGAGCTTATTTAATCCTATCCCTTTTCTTTTACATAACAGTTGCTAAAACTTTTGTTCACTTCCTGTTCTCAATTTATTCACAATATACTCCATAAGTAATCACAATAAAATAAGTAAATAAATAATAATTGGTGAAGTAAGTTACATTTCATATGTTGAGATAAGTAAGATTATTTTGTGAGTGAAAGAATGAAAGAATGGATGAGTTAAATAAATTCAGAATGTTTATCATGGTTCTTCTTCTTTGTACTTTGTAAACACTTTAAGTTTGAAGAGTTTCTTGAAGTGGATCATATACTTTTCACTTAAAATAGGTCATATTATGTTTTTTTTCTACGTTTAAAACCCTTTTTTGTGTTCTACATAACATGTAATGGTGGTTCTTTGATTAAGTGTTTCATAGACTGCGTCTTCTTCCCGCCAGATATTAGTTCAAACTATACGCTGCTTTGTATTAGAAATGGCAACAGCGGTAGGTGCATGTGCCTATACGAGCCAGTCTTTCCCACAACAAGAGGATAGCAAAAAAGAAGGAGCTTATTGACAAAAGCACAGACTACAATGACGCAAAGCACTTTGGGTAATTGTATACAATATATGGATAATCCGCTGACGTCACCAGTGGGCTAATTCCGAACTGCTCGTTGAATGTTATTTTTTTTAACCAACAAAACATATTATGATTTTTTTCGACGTTTAAAACCCTTTCTTGTGGTCTACATAACATGTAATGGTGGTTATTTGGTTAAATGTTGCATAGACCATCTTCACTTTGACTGCGTCTTCTTCCCGCCATCTTTGTTGTCTTTGCGTCTACTGACAGATATTAGTTCAAACCATACGCTGCTTTGTATTAGAAATGGCAACAGTGGAAGGTGCATGTGCATGTATGAGCCAGTCTTCCCCACAAGAGGATAGCAAAAAAGAAGGAGCTAATTGACAAAAGCACAGACTACAATGGCGCACTCGCGGAAAGCACTTTGGGTAAATTTATACAATATATGGATAATCCGCTGACGTCACCAATGGGCAATTTCCGAACTGCTCGTTTCCCGGAAGTATGAAGGAATAAATAAATGATAATGATAAATGGGTTGTACTTGTATAGCGCTTTTCTACCTTCAAGGTACTCAAAGCGCTTTGACACTACTTCCACATTTACCCATTCACACACACATTCACACACTGATGGAGGGAGCTGCCATGCAAGGCGCTAACCAGCACCCATCAGGAGCAAGGGGTGAAGTGTCTTGCTCAGGACACAACGGACATGACGAGGTTGGTACTAGGTGGGGATTGAACCAGGGACCCTCGGGTCGCGCACGGCCACTCTTCCACTGCGCCACGCCGTGGAAGGCAAGATTGGTTTATAAATATCTTCGCAATGCCTCCACAATTTGATTTCAAATTTTCTGGGCTTATGCAAATCCCAAATACACAACAGCAGATACCAAAAGGTAAGAAAAGTGGGTTTGGCATAAAAGAGCTCCTTTAAAATTTACTTAAATAATAAATGCGTAGCAACATGTTTTATTATTTATTAGTTTTTTTGGTGGGCATTGTGGCGTCTTACTCTGTTCAGCGACCCTTGAACACACCGCAGAAACACATCCGTCTTGTATCTGTTCTAAGGTAGCACAACTTGTAGATTCAATGTGCACAATTGAATATCTTTGTTGCTCAGACAGTAATGTGGTTTTATAAGCGATGAGGTGGCGACTCGTCCAGGGCGTACCCCGTCTTCCGCCCGAGTGCAGCTGGGTTAGGCTCCAGCCCACCCGTGACCCCAAGAGGGACAAGCGGTAGAAAATCGATGGATGGACGGGTAATGGAGTATGTCGTTTCTTAATGGGGAAAGACGTTAATGACTCCTGTTTTCATGTTAGCATTTAAGCTAGCAATAGTCAGTTTATCAAAGTGCAGTTATCAATCACGGTTTTTCGATCATTTCAATTTAAAAGCATAAAATTACCGTGGTACATTGTACCACGGTTATCATTAATACCGTGTATCGTTACATCCCTCGTTGGTTTGTATACAGTTGTCCCTCATTTATCGCGTCTAATTGTTACCGGACCTTTTAAGAACCTTTTAAACAATCCAACTTCATTGACAACCTGGTCTGGTGAAGATAAGGTCCTTTTTTTTTTTTTTAAGTAAAGTAAAATAAGATAAATAAATAAAAAACATTTTCTTGAATAAAAAAGAAAATAAAACAATATAAAAACAATTACATAAAAAATAGTAATTAATGAAAATGTTAGTGGACCAGCAGCACACACAATTATGTGTGTATGACTGTATCTCTTGCAGTAGGAACCAGAAATGTAATAACAGAAAGAAACAACCCCTTTTGTGTGAATGAGTGAGGAGGGAGGTTTTTTGGGTTGGTGCACTAATTAAAGTGTATCATTTGTTGTTTATGTTGATTTAATTTAAAAAAAAATTGTTACCGGACCTAAGAGTATTAATTCCCGCGGAGTAGGATTTTTTCTCATAAATCTAATATTATCATACTTAGAGCATGCATTTTTTACGACCTTTAAATATGTTTTATAACAATATTAGAACACTCTGCACATGAAATAGCATCTATATAGTCACCTTTACACCTGTTTTACCCAATTTTGTAGCCTTGAGTGCGTCCTACAAACCCCGTTTCCATGAGTTGGGACATTGTGTTAGATGTAAATATAAACGGAATACAATGATTTGCAAATCCTTTTCAACCCATATTCAATTGAATTCACTACAAAGACAAGATATTTGATGTTCAAACTCATAAACTTTATTTTTTTTTTTTGCAAATAATAATTAACTTAGAATTTCATGGCTGCAACACGTACCAAAGTAGTTGGGAAAGGGCATGTTCACCACTGTATTACGGTACATGGCTAAACAAAAAACTGATGAAAAATAAATGTACATACATTTACGCTGTGCTAAAATAAACTAAATTAATAATAATAATAATAATACTAATAATGATAATAATATATATTTTTGGCGGCCCAACAATGTTTAAAAAACATTGAAATAGACTAATTTGACATAACTTTATTCGAGCAGCATGATTATGTGATATAATAGAACTGCTGATGAATTTGCTTTTGTGTTTCCCGAAGGTGTTGGTCACGACTTCAAATGGCCTCTGATCCAGATCCGTGAGGTCCACCTGCGGCGATACAACCTGCGACGCTCCGCTTTGGAAATCTTCCTCATTGACCAAACCAACTATTTTCTCAACTTCAAGAAAGAGGTCACTACAATTATATCGGTTGTCTTGTGTCCAATGCTTACTTCCTAATAGGTGACAACTTACAAGTGTTTTCCAACTCGCAGGCAAGAAATAAGGTGTATAACCGAATGTTGGTGCTGCGATCCCTCAGTCTGTTTGGAACACGTTCTCCACAGGAGATCCTGAAGGCCTCCGGACTTACACAGGTAAGAAACTACGGTGGAGAGTTCCCATTAGTTAAAATCTGCTTCATCATCAAGCTTATGTAAATACAGTGGAAACTCGATTTACGGACCTAACTGGTTCTTGAACATGGTTCATAAATCGAAAGGTTTGTATAGTGAAGCAAAGTTCCAGATAAGAAACAATGGGTTTTAGCCTCGACAAAAGTCCCTATAAAAGAAAATCACACTTTGAAGACACTTTTATATATATATATATATATATATATATATATATATATATATATATATATACAGTGGGGCAAAAAAGTATTTAGTCAGCCACCGATTGTGCAAGTTCTCCCACTTAAAATGATGACAGAGATCTGTAATTTTTATCATAGGTACACTTCAACTGTGAGAGACAGAATTTGAAAAAAATCCAGGAATTCACATTGTAGGAATTTTAAAGAATTTATTTGTAAATTATGGTGGAAAATAAGTATTTGGTCACTTCAAACGAGGAAGATCTCTGGCTCTCACAGACCTGTAACTTCTTCTTTAAGAAGCTCTTCTGTCCTCCACTCGTTACCTGTATTAATTAATGGCACCTGTTTGAACTGGTTATCTGTATAAAAGACACCTGTCCACAGCCTCAAACAGGCAGACTCCAAACTCCACTATGGCCAAGACCAAAGAGCTGTCGAAGGACACCAGGAAAAGAATTGTAGACCTGCACCAGACTGTGAAGAGTGAATCTACAATAGGCAATCAGCTTGGTGTGAAAAAATCAACTGTGGGAGCAATTATCAGAAAATGAAAGCCATACAAGATCACTGATAATCTCCCTCGATCTGGGGCTCCACGCAAGATCTCATCCCGTGGGTTCAAAATGATCATGAGAACGGTGAGCAAAAATCCCAGAACCACACGGGGGGACCTGGTGAATGACCTGCAGAGAGCTGGGACCAAAGTAACAAAGGTTACCATCAGTAACACACTACGCCGACAGGGAATCAAATCCTGCAGTGGCAGACGTGTCCCCCTGCTTAAGCCAGTGCATGTCCAGGCCCGTCTGAAGTTTGCCAGAGAGCACATGGATGATACAGCAGAGGATTGGGAGAATGTCATGTGGTCAGATGAAACCAAAATAGAACTTTTTGGTATAAACTCAACACGTCGTGTTTGGAGGAAGAAGAATACTGAGTTGCATCCCAAGAACACCACACCTACTGTGAAGCATGGGGGTGGAAACATCATGCTTTGGGGCTGTTTTTCTGCTAAGGGGACAGGCCAACTGATCCGTGTTAAGGAAAGAATGAATGGGGCCATGTATCGTGAGATTTTGAGCCAAAACCTCCTTCCATCAGTGAGAGCTTTGAAGATGAAAGGTGGCTGGGTCTTCCAGCATGACAATGATCCCAAACACACCGCCCGGGCAACGAAGGAGTGGCTCCGTAAGAAGCATTTGAAAGTCCTGGAGTGGCCTAGCCAGTCTCCAGAACTCAACCCCATAGAAAATCTGTGGAGGGAGTTGAAAGTCCGTGTTGCTCGGCGACAGCCCCAAAACATCACTGCTCTCGAGAAGATCTGCATGGAGGAATGGGCCAAAATACCAGCTACTGTGTGTGCAAACCTGGTAAAGACCTATAGTAATCGTTTGACCTCTGTTATTGCCAACAAAGGTTATATTACAAAGTATTGAGTTGAATTTTTGTTATTGACCAAATACTTATTTTCCACCATAATTTACAAATAAATTCTTTAAAAATCCTACAATGTGAATTCCTGGATTTTTTTTCACATTCTGTCTCTCACAGTTGAAGTGTACCTATGATGAAAATTACAGACCTCTGTCATCATTTTAAGTGGGAGAACTTGCACAATTGGTGGCTGACTAAATACTTTTTTGCCCCACTGTATATATATATACAGGTAAAAGCCAGTAAATTAGAATATTTTGAAAAACTTGATTTATTTCAGTAATTGCATTCAAAAGGTGTAACTTGTACATTATATTTATTCATTGCACACAGACTGATGCATTCAAATGTTTATTTCATTTAATTTTGATGATTTGAAGTGGCAACAAATGAAAATCCAAAATTCCGTGTGTCACAAAATTAGAATATCACCCAACCATGCAAAATTTGCATTTCCTTTGGAAATCGAGGTGCCAGAGTCTGGAGGAAGACAGGAGAGGCACAGGATCCACGTTGCCTGAAGTCTAGTGTAAAGTTTCCACCATCAGTGATGGTTTGGGGTGCCATGTCATCTGCTGGTGTCGGTCCACTCTGTTTCCTGAGATCCAGGGTCAACGCAGCCGTCTACCAGCAAGTTTTAGAGCACTTCATGCTTCCTGCTGCTGACCTGCTCTATGGAGATGGAGATTTCAAGTTCCAACAGGACTTGGCGCCTGCACACAGCGCAAAATCTACCCGTGCCTGGTTTACGGACCATGGTATTTCTGTTCTAAATTGGCCCGCCAACTCCCCTGACCTTAGCCCCATAGAAAATCTGTGGGGTATTGTGAAAAGGAAGATGCAGAATGCCAGACCCAAAAACGCAGAAGAGTTGAAGGCCACTATCAGAGCAACCTGGGCTCTCATAACACCTGAGCAGTGCCAGAAACTCATCGACTCCATGCCACGCCGCATTAACGCAGTAATTGAGGCAAAAGGAGCTCCAACCAAGTATTGAGTATTGTACATGCTCATATTTTTCATTTTCATACTTTTCAGTTGGCCAACATTTCTAAAAATCCCTTTTTTGTATTAGCCTTAAGTAATATTCTAATTTTGTGACACACGGAATTTTGGATTTTCATTTGTTGCCACTTCAAATCATCAAAATTAAATGAAATAAACATTTGAATGCATCAGTCTGTGTGCAATGAATAAATATAATGTACAAGTTACACCTTTTGAATGCAATTACTGAAATAAATCAAGTTTTTCAAAATATTCTAATTTACTGGCTTTTACCTGTATACATACATATTTAATTATTCTAAAACAACGGCAAGTTGAACTGTTAACACACACACACACTAAAGTCCCTTTGGTTCTCTCAAAAATGTTAACAACCATGTAGCTAAAATAATAAGATAAAAAGTAAAGTGATTCTTACCTTGCTGTCAGTGAATGTTTGGGGCATGTAAGAGGAGAGAAGGCAGAAGCACAAGGCGGAGAAGGGAGAGGAGGCAGAGAGAGTAAGGGGCAGGGAGGAAGATCAGTGTGTTACTGATTGGAAGGAGAGTTCTCTTCTTCCGGGGTTCCCCGCTCCCCTCTAAGTCTAAGTCCACGGCGATTCCCTTCATCTTTCCAGGCTGGTTTGTTGAAAATAGACAAAAAATGGTGAATGGCGAGAAAAGAAACACACACTGAAGCACTGAGAAGTGGCAACCAAGTAAGTAAAGGATGTGACATAAAGGGCTCCGCCTCTCCAAAATGGCTGCGCCTGTGTGCAGTGTACTGCACAGGAAGTGACGTCTCCAAAATGGCTGCGCCCTGAAGCTTCTAGCGGCACACAAATTGAATAAATGAATGAAGCGGTCATACACCGAGAAATGGTTTGCACACAGAGGCATATTTGGCTCAATCGAAAAGTCTGTAAATCGAAAAGTTTGCAAAAAGAGGGGTTTGTTAATCGAGGTTCCACTGTAATCGCTTTTCATGCTTTTTGGGTCAAAATGTGCACAGAAATGGGTGAATCGGGAGATTTCCAACTTTGACTACCTGATGCAACTCAACACAATTGCGGGGAGAACGTACAACGACCTGGCACAGTACCCAGTGGTGCGTTGAACCACTAAACAGAAGCATCTGCCACTATGAGCTACCGCGGTTGAACTCTTTCTGCCGTCTACCCCTGTTGTCAGTTTCCCTGGGTTCTGGCTGACTACACGTCAGAAAAGCTGGACCTTTCGGATCCACGGGTGTTCAGGGACTTGTCGAAGCCAGTAGCAGTACAGAACAACCGCAACGCCAAGGCAGTTCGAGAAAGGTGCGTTTCAGATGAAAAACATATTTTGAAGCGTTTTGCCGTTCATAACAATCCTCTTTATGGGCTCCATGTCTGCCAGGTATGACAGCTTTGAGGACCCAACAGGCACCACAGACAAGTTCCATTATGGCACCCACTATTCCAGCGCCGCCGGGGTGATGCACTACCTCATCCGAGTGGAGCCCTTCACCTCCCTGCACATCCAGCTACAGAGCGGACGGTAAGCAGAGTGTTTTAACTTTCAGCCTAAAAGGGTCGGATATTCCTACACGTTTGTCATGTCTCGCTGCGCTCAGGTTCGACTGTGCCGACCGCCAGTTCCACTCCATTCCGGCAACGTGGCAGACCCTCATGGACAACCCCAATGATGTCAAGGAGCTCATCCCGGAGTTCTTTTACTTCCCTGAGTTTCTTGAGAACCATAATGGTGAGGCTTGCTACGGTTCGAACACAAGTTGTTATGCACACCGGGTTAACTCCGCTTCTTTTGTGCCCTGTTGTCGCTCACTCAGGCTTTGACCTTGGTCGCAGGCAGATAACCAAAGAAAGAATAAATGATGTAATTCTGCCTAAATGGGCCACGTCTCCTGAGGACTTTATCTGCAAACACCGCAAAGCCCTGGTGAGATTTCGCTCCACTTCTCCTGCTCTTTGCTATTTATTGCATATTGCCAGTGTAGTCCTTTCGGCGTGTTCCACGGGTACATTTACCTGCATGTCGTAGGAGTATTTGCTTGTTTATTTGAAAATCCCCATTAGCTGATGCAATGGCAGTCAGCTTATTGGGGTCTACACAAAACATTACGTAATATGAAACTGTTTAAAAAAATAAAAAATACTAATAAAATATTCTACATGAGTTCACAATATAATTTATCACTATCAATGTATGTATAAAAATGATTACATTGCATTAATCAACATGAAAAATCTAAATAACACATGAAATAACACAAAATAATTTAGTTTAATGTTATTGTCTGGACTGTGGTCACTTTCATTCCAGTAAATACCTTTGCACTTTTTTAGTAGACGAATATCGAGGGGTATATTATTCCAATAAGCCACATGTGTCAAACTCAAGGCCCAGGGGCCAGATCTGGCCCGCCACATCATTGTATGTGGCCCGCGAAAGCTTGGGAAAAGTATGTGTTAATAAAATACTTCTTTTTTTTTTTACTAAATGAAAATAATTATTTCGATTTTGACAGGGAAAAAAATGTGTCTTTTAAATGTTATTATATAATTATGCCAAATATTACATTATTATATCGTGTATTACAAAAATAGGTTACTAAAGATAAAAATAAACAGTTGAATATTTGCTTCCCACCTTTATGTATGATGTATCCATTAATTTGTACATGAAAAAAATCAAGTGCATAGGCAATAATGTAATAATATGAGGTGAATACTAGTACACATTTATATCAATGCTGTCAAATTATTATTTTTTTTTTTGATGATAAATCACAGGTTATTGCCCGCATGCATAATTTTAGTTAATTTGAAAAAAGTGGCCCTATAAATGCAGCCATTACTGCGATGTGGCCCTCAATAAAAACAAGTTTGACACCCCTGCAATAAGCAACGGCTCTATAAATGACAGTTTTTGTCCATTGTGTTTGTTTTTGAACAAGGTATGACAACATGACCGTTAACAGCGTATCTTGTATTGTAATTATGTG
This sequence comes from Nerophis lumbriciformis, assembly GCF_033978685.3. Taxonomy (NCBI): domain Eukaryota; kingdom Metazoa; phylum Chordata; class Actinopteri; order Syngnathiformes; family Syngnathidae; genus Nerophis; species Nerophis lumbriciformis. Next base: position 21,579,938 of record NC_084570.2, on the reverse strand, counting down.
CATCAATGCAATAGTCGATCTGGTGAAACAAAAATGCGGGAAATTTTGAGTTGGTAACACAACAAAAAAGTGTGGCCAAACCTGAAGAAATCCTTTGCTTTATAGTGAGCCCGAGAGGCTGCAGTGCATCTTATCAATGTTAGTTCTAATAGAACAGCCCAGAGCAAGTCCAGCAGCTCTCTTCTGAGCAATCTGTCATTTAACAAGATTTGTATTGAGCTTTAATCCGAGGGACACAAAATTAATGATTTACAAATTTGACCCTGGATAAATAGGAAGAAGACTTTCTTGTGACTGCTATACCTCAACCCATTTTGCTAACTATTGTATTTATATGCTCGGTCCATGATCGTTGACCATCTAGGGCAATGCCCAGCAACTTTGATTTGTCTACCTGTTCTATGGGATTACCGGCTATGGCAAGGTTAAATTTAGGTGTCGAAAGCAATTTATGTCGCGACCCAAAAACAATACCGTATTTTTCGGATTATAAGTCGCAGTTTTTTTCATAGTTTGGCCGGGGGTGCGACATATACTCCGGAGCGACTTATGTGTGAAATTATTAACACATTACCGTAAAATATCAAATAATATTATTTATGTCATTCCCGTAAGAGACGAAGCAAATGTCAGCAATCGTCACACACACGTCAACCAATAAGAATTCGACGGGGGGCGGGTAATGGCAGAAGTGCATTGTGGGTCATGGGATGCTAACTGCTGCTATGTCTGTAGCTATTAAAATGGACCATTTCAACATTGGCGGTAATTTCTAAAAACTGAGAAGGGCTGAACAAAAATGGCACCGAAAAGGAAATCATATACTGCAGAGTACAAGCTGGACGTAGTGAAATATGCAGCAGAAAACGGCGATCGAGCAGCAGAAAGAAAGGAAGCGGCGCATACCAGGAGCGACAACAAGGAAGAAGATTTCATCGGATTTAGCGATCAGGAGTTGTTTGGTAAACGTATAACATGTTCTATATGTTATAGTTATTTGAATGACTCTTACCATAATATGTTACGTTAACATACCAGGCACGTTCTCAGTTGGTTATTTATGCGTCATATAACGTACACTTATTCAGCCTGTTGTTCACTATTCTTTATTTATTTTAAATTGCCTTTCAAATGTCTATTCTTGGTGTTGGATTTTATCAAATATATTTCCCCCAAAAATGCGACTTATACTCGAGTGCGACGTATATATGTTATTTTCCTTCTTTATTATGCATTTTTGAACGGTGCGACGTATACTCCAGAGCGACTTATAATCCGAAAAATACTGTACTCTTAGTTTTAGCATTTATTTAAGACTAATAAGTATGACTTATAGAAAGTAATATTAATAATAATAGATTAGATTTATATAGCGCTTTTATATATATGGGATTAGGGATGAGTACCAATTCACATTTGAATCGATACTGTACTAATTCCTGGTACCTGGGAATAGAGATCGACCGATTATCGGCGCCAATATGTGGCATTTTGACATATGTCGATATCAGCCGCTTTTTATTGGTATCAGCCTTTTTTGGTATCAGATTGACATCAGCAGATACAATATATACACATATGATTCCAGTATTTAGTATTTGAAGAAATCAATAATTAGTAGTAATCACAGCTCAATCACCAGTACGTTTACCCTGCATGAGAAAAGTTCCTTTTTTGCTGGTGTCCAATTTTTTTGAATACATTTAAGAATAAAAGTGACTCTTATTGTCAGTTATCTCCAGCGATGTTTTGATACCTGAGAGGGCATTTATTTAAGTTCTTGTAAGAGTTGTTCTCCAGTCTGCTCAGCTGCTTTCACTGTGGCGCTCACATGGCCGTGACTATAACCCTACTCTATAAATATGTTAGATTTTTTTTTTCTTGCCCAGATGTGGGATCAGATCTGAGGATGTTGTTGTGGTTTTTGAAGCCCTTTGAGGCATTTGTGACTAAGGGCTATATAAATGAACTTTGATTGATTGATTGGTTGATTATCTCGCAGACTCTGATGGTGAAAAAAAACACGGTTATATGTGAAACCTTTTTCACGCGAAAAGAGGCGTCTTTAAGGTACATTTCTGCCTTTTTGCAGCGTCTAGACCACATTAGTCCAGAACCACCGTGAGTCTAAGCCAGTCCAGATGTGGCTACAAATCTAATTTACCACCTTCAAGGCATGAATGTGGAGTGATCGAATGATGGGATTTTCAGTTCTCTGTGAAGCGCTTTGAGTGTCTATAAATCCATTATTATTGTTATTATTGTTGTTACTGTAGCGATGGAGTCGCTTGACAAGCCTCCGTCCACAACTCTTGGAGCAGGGGCTCATTAAAGGAGCGCGCGATTCTCATTTTCCGTGACTCAATCAAATAACGCGACAGAAATGGATAGACATGAGGATGACAGAAACTATATCCATGACAAAAATCCAAATTTGTGTAAATTTCTTGACAAATAGGAGATATCTTGTATAGGTAATGAAGTGCAGGCAGCAGCTTTAGTAGTTTTGATGACCAAATTTGGAAGTGATGAAATCATCATGTAAAATTGCTAACGCTAATCAGTTGCATGGTAATGGCTATCCAATTTAAATTAGCATCGAGCTAGCGCATTTTGAAAAGTGGCCTCTTACTTTTGGGTGCTTTCTATCAAGCATGCTTTGCTTTGTTGTCACGCAATAGTGCAACATTACTAAGAGACTGCCCGCTACAAATACACGTGTTTGCTTGAGTGTCTAGAACCGGACATGACGTGACATCCAACAAATGTGTCGAAATATGGTACCGTTTGGTCTTATTTGAATCTTGGGTCGGTTACCGGTCAAAATACAGAAGGTGCCCATCCCTAAATACATTACTGTACATCTTTTTTAAGGGTAATGACTTGGGCTTTTGGAGTTTTTCCTTGCCCGGATGTAGGTTCAGATCAGCGGATGTCGTCGTGGTTTAGCCCTTTGAGGAACTTGTGATTAATGGCTACAAATAAAATTTGATTGATTGTGTGATACTCTGACAGGAATCTGAGCACGTGTCAGCGCACCTTAATGAATGGATCGACCTGATCTTCGGTTACAAGCAGAGAGGTCCTGCGGCAGTGGAGGCCCTCAACGTCTTCTACTACTGCACATATGAGGGTAAAACACCCCAAGTAGTCATCCTAGCACCATCTTTGTAATATCACACACTGCCTCTAGTCCAGGCGTGTCCAAACTGGGCCCGCCAGACATCATGAGTTCAACAAAACCTCGCACTGCGGAGTGCTTTCAAATTAATCTTAAATACGAGGCAGTCTCAGAATGCTGCATATTTGCTGCCGTCTTGTGGACAAAGTGATTAAATCCAATCAATGACCCTTGAAAGTACTTTGAAATAACAGCACAGCGTTTCCTATACGACACAATCCTAACAACCTTCCCTAGTCATGATGCAAAAAAAAAAGGATTTATAATAATGCAACTAACATAGCGGTCAACACACATGGTCACATAACAAAACCTGCTCACTGAACATTGTTGATATTATGAAAAACTTATATATTATATGTGTATATATATATATATACATATATATATATATATATATATGTATATATACATATATATATGTGTGTATATATATATACATATATATGTGTGTGTATATATATGTATATATATATATATATACATATATATATATGTGTGTATATATATATACATATATATGTGTGTGTATATATATGTATATATATATATTTTTTATATATATACATATATACATATATATATGTGTATAGTTATGTATGTATTTATATAAATGTATATATATGTGTATATATGTACCGGTATATGTATATATATATGTGTGTGTATATATATACACATATATATACATATGTATATATATACACACATATATATATATATATATATATATATAAATATATATATATATATATATATATGTATATATATATATATATATGTATATATATATATATATGTATATATATATATATATATACATATATATGTATATATATATATATATACATATATATATGTATATACATATATATATATATATATATATATGTATATATATACATATATATGTATATATATGTGTGTATATATATATATGTATGTATGTATGTATGTATGTGTATATATATATATATATATATATGTATGTATGTATGTATGTATGTATATATATATATATATGTATGTATATGTATATATATATACAGTGTATATATATATATATGTGTGTATTGTTATGTATGTATTTATATAAATGTATAGTTTCTTTACATGCAGCCAACTTTCTAAAAGTTTGGACACCCATCGAGTACAGTACATAGATTGTAGTAAATACATTCTAGGTTCAGTATTTTTTAAGATTGGCTGGGCTGTGCAGGGGCAGTGGACCTCGACGCCATAACTGATGAAAAGGAACGAAAAGCCCTGGAAGGCATGATTAGACACTTTGGGCAGACACCATGCCAGCTCCTCAAGGTACAGGCACATTCCATGGACATGATACTGTTTTGTATAACCATGAATAAGCATGATCATTCCATGTGTGGGAAGGAGCCTCATCCAGTACGTCTCTCTCAAGAGGAAGTGGAGAAGAGGAAGGCCCAGCTGGACTCGTGTTCTCTAAGCATGTTTGAAAACCTCAGCGACCTCAAGTCCTTCTTTGTTGAGGTTCGAGTCCTCTAATATGGAGCATATCATTCCATGTGTCTCACACGTGTCTCTTCCTCTGTCACTGCAGGGCATTAGTGACAATGCTCCACTTGTTAAAGCTGTTGTTCCAAAGAATCAGTCACACTCCTTCATCAGTCAAGGCAGCCCAGACACTCTGGTTGGCATATATATATTTTTTTTTATCAAGAATTGACTAGAAAAGCACACACAAAATCAGATATGTCAACAAAACAATCCTAATTTGGATTAGCGCCAAATAAAACACTTTCATTGATAAATTTTTTTGCAGGTGACCGTAAGTCGGAATTGTCTGTTCGGGACCCACGGGTGGCTGCCTTACAACAGGAACATCTCCAACTACTTCACCTTCATTAAGGACCCCACAGTGTCCAACACCAAGTGAGAAAACTACACCCACCTACCAGCATGCATAACATGCAACCAAAGAGTAGGGCTGGGCGATTAATCAAATTTTAATTTTGATTCCGGCTTCTCACGAAAAGTTTGGGATCTCACCATGGTTCCTACTATATATATTACAGCGTGCTAGTAAACCTAATTAATTTTAAACTCTACAAAAATAAAAGGCATTTCTATGTTGACGTAACAGAATTGGCCAATAAAACAGAATCTGCTGTTCAACGCAGAATATCAGGGAAATTGACATAAATATGACGAAGATGTTGTCGTTGTGAGGAAAAGGAACATTTTGATGGGAAAATAATGTTCCCGGGACCGCAAATTCACCCCGAAACACGTCCTAAACTAAATGTCAATGCCACTAAACTACGAAGCTAAAGCTAGCAAGAACAATCCACACAACAATAACACATCTCATCTGCTTGTTGTGAACGACATCATGGATGTAACATCAATGTACAAACAATCATACACACACCAATAACACATCTCGTCTGCTTGGGTTGTTGTGAACGACATCGTGGATGTAAGATCAATATACAAACAGCAGTCTCAACTTAAAAGACTATCTTTTTTTTTTTAAACAGCCTCAAGTCGTCTCCTTACTTGTCAAGCTCTGAACAGCAGCACACTTCCACCTTTCAGAATAACAGCGCTGTGCGCAACATCTGGTCTGACTGCACTAACAAAATAAAGGTTTTTAAAAAAGTACCTTACACCAGCATTATGTATTTAAAGCACTTATTGATAAACTTGCAAAAAATATTATGGTTTGACTTAAAATATTGGTCAAAACTGTCCAAATTGCACTAATAAATTTGAGGATTTTTGCATATTATTCATTGTATTTATGACACAAAAAGCACACACTATCTGGTGGTAAAATAAGGTGAAAAACAGAATTTAAAAACATTTTAATTGACAGAACTGAATGTTATGGTTTTATTGTTTTGCAATTGTTGTTTTAATTTATTTTGTGACGATTATTATTATTTTACTTCTTAATTCCTTACTAATATTTAAAGTTGAGTTTTGCTGGTACAATGAATGCTTGTGTTTTCAAATGAATGAATAATCGTGTTATTAATCGTGATTTCAGTATGAATCATTGTAATTGTGATTATTAGTTTTGCCATAATCCAGCCTTATCAAAGAGTCCGTTTGAGGAAAAGCACTGCTTTCACTCAGCACATGTTCTTAAACCTCCCTTCCAGGACACAGCGTTTCCTGTCCGGACCCTTGGCCCCTGGCGTGGAGGTAACGACGAGCCTGTTTGTAATCTCGCACGACGGAAAGTTGCTCTTCAGCGGTGGCCACTGGGACAACAGCCTCCGGGTCACATCGCTTGTCAAGGGCAAGACTGTGGGGCAGCATATCCGTCACATGGGTGTGTTCACGGAAACTAGATGCTGTTTGATCTTTGTAGCTCTTTTTCACTCCCCCGGGAGACTTTTGGTCAAGATTGTGAAGAGCCCCATCGCACAATGTCTCATATCTTACGTCTTCTCCAGATATTGTAACCTGCTTGGCAACAGACCACTGCGGCATCCACTTGATGTCGGGTTCCAAGGACACAACCTGCATGGTGTGGCATGTTCTGCAGCAGGTCAGAGCATCAGTCACCTCATACAGCGAGCTAGAATATATAGTAACCCTTAATTTCTCGCGTCTAATTTTCGACACGTACGATTCCTTTTTAGGAATTTATGTATTTTCATAGTTGCAGCTAGGGTTGTACGGTATACCGGTACTTGTATAGTATCACGGTACTAATGAATCCAAAACAGTACTATACTCTGTTTGAAAAGTACCTGTTCCCTATATTTATTTATTTTTACGGGCATGACGGCGCGTCATCACGTCGTGACATTGCTGGTTTTACGAGCAGAGGAGCATGTTCGGCAGTGCACACACACGGAGTACTTACAAGCAGACACAGTGTGTAGACAGAAAAGGGAGAACTGACACATTTTGGTTTAAAGGTGAAGCTATAACATTGAAACGGCTTCAGGAAGAGGTACTTTAAGACATGGCTAGCTAGCTAGCAGCTAAAATCCATCCGCAGTCGGCAGTGTTTTAGCTACTTCTAAATCACTAATTCTCGCCTCCATGGCGACAAATAAAGTAAGTTTCTTACAAGTATCATCCCTGCAGGACGAGGAATAGCTAAATATGCTTCACTACACACCATAGCTCACCGGCGTCACCGCTAATGACGCCGTTCCTGAATGTAAACAAACGCCATGGGTGGATCTACACCTGACATCCACTGTAATGATACCAAGTACAAGAGCATATGTATGGTTACATTGATATTTTTTATTGTCACAAAACCTTTTTTCTTTTTTTTAGAATGTATATTATGTTTATAAACTCAGGAAATATGTACCTGGACACATGAGGACTTTGAATATGATCAATGAATCATCCTGTAACTACTTGGTATCGGATCGATACCTAAATTTGTGGTATCATCCAAAACTAATGTAAAGTATCAAACAACAGAAGAATAAATGATTATTACATTTTAACAGAAGTGTAGATAGAACATGTTAAAACAGAAAATAACCAGATATTAACAGTAAATTAACAAGTGGATTAATAATCAATGTTTACGGCTTGTCCTTCATAATTTTGACAAAATAATAGAATGATAAATGACACAATATGTTACTGCATATGTCAGCAGACTAATTAGGAGCCTTTGTTTGCTTATTTACTACTAAAAGACAAGTTGTCTTGTATGTTCACTATTTTATTTAAGGACAAAATTATTCTTTGATTGCAATACATACGCTTAATGTACCGTAAGAATTTTGGTTAAAATAAAGCCGATAATGCCATTTTTGTGGTACCCTTTATTTACAAAAGTATCGAAAAGTATGTAAGAAATACATTTTGATATTGGTACCAAAATTGGTATCGGGACAACCCTAATTGCAGCATAAAAAGGGGTTTACGACCCTCTTAATATTTTTTTTTATATTATTAGCGCCCTCTAGGTATGAAATGCCACCCATATAGTCACCGTTACAGTCGTTTTACCCAATATAGTAGCCTTGAGCCTCCAAGCATCATTGCTCTGGCCGTTGTCGGGGCTTACAGCTCGACCACTACATAGAAATTCTTGAGGGTTGCATCAAAGACAGCGCCAACATTAGCCGTGTCATTAGCATTCAATTTCAATAACCCTCTGGTAGGGCTGCAACAACTAATGGATTAAATCGATTATTAAAATAGTTGGCGATTAATTTAGTCATCGATTCGTTGGATCTATGCTATGCGCATGCACAGAGGCTACATTTTTTCTTTTCTTTTTTTTTTTTTAATAAACCTTTATTTATAGACTGCAACATTTACAAACAGCTGAGAAACAATAATCAAAATAAGTATGGTGCCAGTATGCTGTTTTTTTTCCAATAAAATACTGGAAAGGATAGAAATGTAGTTTGTCTCTTTTATCCGATTATTAATCGATTAATCGAAGTAATAATCGACAGATTAATCGATTGTCAAATTAGTTGTTAGTTGCAGCCCTCCCCTCTGGGGACATTTGATTTTGAGTATCTTCAAAGCCAAGCAAGATATGAAAATCCTGAAGTTTTTGAAGGGCGGAAAAACCTTTTGGATTCATATTTCTTTTACTTTTTTACTTTTTTTGCTGAAATTTTGTCAGTGAACTTCAGTTCTTAACAAAAATATCCAACGTGTATTGTATTTATTTATTTTTTTACATTTTGACACTTTTGAAGGCCTTTTGATTAGATAATGTCAGGTTAAAATTATTTGAATAAATATTGTTATGCAAACTTATACTAATTGAAAACGGTTACATCATTTGATCTAAAGGCCTTTAAGGGGTTAAAATTTGTAAAAATGTTTTGTATTTTTGGTTAGGTCTTAAATTAAATGAAATTTTAATAAAGTCCAAAATGTTTCTATGCCCTTTGAAAAATTGACTTACATGTACTGTTTTGCTTTGGGGTATTGTCTAATCACTGCCAGTTAGAGATGGGTACCGAATCGGTACTTTTTGGAAACCAACTGAATCCCAATTCACATAAAATCCAACGGTGTCATGTTTCGGTACCTGGGTTGTGCGTGACGTCACACCTGGTTGCACTTCGTCACTTGGCGTTTACTCCAGCAGCACTGAGAGCGGACTCAGCCAAATTACCTCTAGGTAATGTTGCAAATTTCAATGCCAACAAAGAAATTAACTAAAAAAAATGCTCCAACAAAAGTAAAGTAAGGCTCCACTTTTCCAGAACTGTGCTTGTGTGATGCTTTGGCTTTACTATTGATATGCTACTGATTAGCATAAGCGACTTTGCATGGCGATTTCAACATTTCCAAACTACAACTAAGATGCACATTACAATCAAACAGCTGGCGTGTAATAAGTACAACACTTACAGTATTAACACTTTTTAGGGCGCAACAAAAACACACCATTAAATGTACACTCAGAAATGTTATAAGAATAAAACAAGATATAACAACTGGACAACAGTTATAATAATCAGCTCATTCCTAAATGTTGCAATAAAAATTTATATTTTATCGTCAAAATAAATAATTATTAACGCACAAAAAAGTATAGAAAACTGGTACGGTTGAGTACCGGGAATCGGTACCGTATTGATTCAAATGTAAACGGTACTCATCCCTATTGCCAGTGTTTTGTACATCTGTGAAATAATAAGACATTATCATTTTTCAATGTAACTTGAAAAAAAGAAATGTTTTTAGGAAAAAAACATGTATAATGGAGTAACACAACTAAAATGATGGCCAAAATACAGCAACAGTGTACTGAAAGGACAAAAAAGCCAGCCTTTGTCCCTTGGTTAATTTTTTTCTAACACAAAACATACTGCCGTCTACACAATTCAGAAATAGCATCTCAAATACAATATCGTCATCTGAAAAAAACAATATTAAAAGAAAATTAACTGTTATTACCATATGTAATTATACCCACATTTACTCACAATAATAAACCCATTCATAATGTATTCAAATGTAGTTTGTATAAATACATTACAACCTTCAGATATTTTACATTTCCTCATATTTTTTATACCTATCATTTATCCATCTACCATTGAGTGGCATGAGTTGCCGAATGACATCGCCCACGTCAAAAGCTCACTAATGTGGAGATGTTATTGATGAGGCAGGGGTCAAAGATCAAGTGCATCGACACTTCTACACATGAAAATCATGCACGTAAACAACGGCTCCATCTTCTTCCCCTTGGTAAATATCTATTTTAATCACCACAACATATTAGACAATAAGTCAAGTACTGTACTGTTATACATTTAAGACTAACTTAAGGCCAGACATATGTGAACTTTGATTTTTAAAAATATATAGTGATAGAGTAAAGCTTCAAAATTGGAAGCGCCATTTGGCAAGGGACTTCTGGTTAATGCTGCTGCGACAGTGATTCGTTGCATCGTTGCTGGTCGATCAGATGGCATAAAAACAAAAGTTGTTTGAGCTCGTTTCTGTAACACGGCTGATGTTTCCTCTCTCATCTCTTCTCTCAGGGCGCAGCTCCTGTCGGCCTGCATCCCAAACCTGTTCAAGTGTTGCACGGCCACACGGACGAGGTGGTCAGCGTCAGTATCAGTACAGAGCTGGACATGGCCGTGTCCGGATCACGGGTGAGAGTAAAGACACTCGTTTAGGTTGAACATGTTAATCACTACATTAAGGTCCTGATCTACTAAAGGTTTGCGTATACTAAAACATGTGCAAACTTGATAGCGCACAAAGCTGATCTACGAAACTTGTGCGAAGAGGATTGCGTCTCCTTAGTGAGTGTTTCTTAACCATAAGGCGGGTTGCCATTGTTGGGTCGCCAGCGCCCCCTAGAAGGCCGTCAAAAGTACCAGTTTCTCAGCTGTTGGGCGCACCGGTACTCAGTTGTAATACACTTTTCCACCACTTGTGGCAGTAATGACAATAACAAACAAACAGAAGAAGTCTGAAACTAAAGTCATAGAGACGTTTCTTCAGCGCAAAAAATATGACTAAAGTATTTAATTTTATTAACAATTTTGTTTAGAAACATAATCATTATCAATTTTACTTATTTTAGCACAACAAATGTATGTAAATGTATTTTTCATCAGTATTTTGTTAGTCCCTTCTTATGCAGTATAAGTACTTTGGTTAGTATTCTTCTAATCAGCCTGACATAAGCCCAAAGTTTATGTGTTAAATAAATAATGCTATTTGTGATTAGCACATGATTTCATATCATTTGACAGGGTAGTAAACTGTAAGTAGGTTAGATATAAATATTGAATGTGATTAAAATCAAGAGTAAGATAATTCAGTGTTAATATTTGAGTTGGGGCCTGAGGTCAAAAAAGAGAGGAGAATAAGGAGTTAGCTTAGTCATTTAGCGTGGTCTTCATGAATATGCCAAATATGTGCCGATCATCAGATTGCTCACAATACTGGGAGGAGCAAATGTAATTATTTTGCGCACACAGTGGGATTTATCAAGGCTGAAATTGTTCTGCGGCCGCTGTTTTGCGTTCATAGTTCGTACGTCGAGAAAGGCCGTGCAAACTGGCTGTAAGAAAGGCGTTGATCACGCTATGTATGCTTGTCAATATTTATGGACTGTCATACGTAAAAATATTAGACACATCATCTATTCAGCAATATCATTTTATAATTTTATAGCTGCTGGATGACTTTAAGGGCTGATTAAAACAAATACAACTGATGCGTTTTGTGTCTGCTGGCGTTCATATTTTTCATTTTAGAAAATATATTATTAACCTATGGAAAAAAACTTCTTGCTAAATGCATTTTCTTCTGTCTGGAACATTCCAGGGTGGTAAGAAAGTGGATTCCATTGTAGATGCACTGCAGGTCTGCGTCTAAAATGCCCATCAAAAGTGGTACATGTCTGTTGCATGTTTCAAAACAAGACAAAACACCAAAGTTAGGAGCATGATAACATGAATGGGCAGTAAATGAGTGTCCCCATGGTTGAAAGCTGCGTAGTACACGCAAAAACCTCATGTAAATAGGGTGGTCTTTACCAGTTATCAATTACACATGCAGTCTTAGTAAATCGCACGCATAGTACACACAGTTTTATGGTTTGCATGCTGTTCAGCGTAAGGTATCTTAGTAGATCAGGCCCAAAATGGTGTTTATTTGAAAAATGTGCGAGGGCACCAACCCCTTGTTTTGAAGCTGGGGAACCTCGACCCACTAAGTGCTCTCGTTCTCCTTCTGCGTGCATCAGAACGGGGTTGTGATCATCCACACGGTGCGCAAAGGTCAGTATGTGCGTTGCTTGCGGCCGCCGTGCGACAGCTCCTTGCCGCTCTCCATCCTGCACCTGGCCGTGTCCTGGGAGGGCCACTTGCTGGTCCACACCTGCCTGGAGGGCAAGGCAACACTAAAGGTGCGGTGATAGCTAGTGTTCGCCCAAACATCGCAGACGGGAAATGAACTCCGTTGTCTTCCTGTTTCAGGATAAAAACGCCCTCCACCTTTACTCTGTGAATGGAAAACCACTTTGCCGGGAGCCTCTGAAGGAGCAGATGACTGACATGTGCGTCTCTGGGGAGTTTGTGGTCATTGGCAGCGAGGAGGGCTACCTGTCCATTAGAGACCTGTACAGGTAAACTCAAAACACGTGTTTATTGAAGTACATGTACAGTGGTATGTGTACTGTTTTTGGGGGAAAAAATTCCCTTCGGACCCAACGGATATACTGGAGAACAGGAGTGTTTTGATCATGGTTTTATGCTGCCAATTCCGATCATTTATTTGTTCAGTCGTCCATCATACCAAACAGTCCAGTTGCCCTGAGATGATCATCCATTTGGGAGATCGGCCGATATCTAATTTTTTTCACAATCAACGTTCCCTCTAAGGCACATGTGTCAAACTCAAGGCCCGGGGGCCAGATCTGGCCCGCCACATCATTGTATTTGGCCCGCGAAAGCCTGGGAAAAGTGTGTGTTAATAAAATACTTACATTTTTTTACTAAATGCAAATAATTATTTCGATTTTGACTGGAAAAAATGCGTACCTTCTAAACGTTATCTAATCATGGCAAATATTACATTATTATATAGTGTATTACAAAAATATGTTAGTAAAGATTTAACAGTTGAATATTTGCTTGTCACCTTTACGTATGATTTATCCATTAGTTTGTACATGAAAATCTAATAATCAAATGTATAGGCAATAATATGAGGTGAAAACTGGTATACATTTATATCCATCCATCCATCCATTTTCTACCGCTTGTATTAATGCTGTCAAATAATTGTTTCGTTTTTTTTTGATAATTAATCACAGGTTATTGCCCGCAAGCAATATTTTAATTAATTTAAAAAAAGTGGCCCTCTGAAAGCAGCCATTTCTGCGATGTGGCCCTCAATGAAAACGAGTTTGACACCCCTGCTCTAAGGTGCGCACCTGTGCAATTGCGCACTGCAAATGCGTCCACTGCGCACGGCAAATCTATGCCACGCACAAAATCAGATTAAAAAGTAAGCGCATAACAATTTTCAATGGAACTGACGACAAGCGGCCACAACAGAGAAAGGTTTTCGTCATCACTGTTCAATTATTGTAACGTCTGTCGAGACGCTTTCAGGAGGACATGAATTCCATCGATCACTTTATTGAGCAAAACTCTTTGTCGGCCATAAACACAAGTCCAAAAGCATTGTTAAAAAAAAGTTTCTATCTAGCAAAACTGGTCATTTTCTGCTGTACAAACCAAACCAAAATCAACTTTGCCATCTGTCAAATCAACAGCTCGCTCTTTCTCACCTGCACCAACACATGCACATAAGGGACTGAGCCAGTGATGCGTTTACAGCCGCACAAAAAGTCGGACAACTCCAACCCAACACATATTGTGTAATTCCAGGTCGTTACACTATGATTTACCAATCAAATGTGTGCTTATTTTACTGTCATTTATTAAGAACTTACTTTATAAATATTAATCATGAAATGCTTTTATTATATTAAAGAAATACTAATAAAAATATATTTTACAAACCGAAAGTTACAGGAATGTACACATGATCCCATGCTTACGTCTCATTGTGCCACATGTGAATTTTTTAATGGGAACTAAATGTGATATCTGAAAGGGATACAAATTATTTCCAAAGCAGGACCTCCACCCTGACATACAATACAATATTTGTTGTTATTGTCATTGTAAGTGGGGCAAAACACTTGTATTAGAAAATAATCTCATGGAAATGACTGCTGTCAGTTTATTATAATAAGAAAAAATGTAACTTGTTATTAAGTCAGGTTTGGGACAGGTGTGCTGCTGGTGGGGCCACAGTGTGCACGTCCGACGTCGCTCACATGTGCTCCACTGAATGCTCAAGGAGTTTTTGCGTTTGCTTATACACATGAAAAAATAGAGGGAACATTGTTCACAATTATTGTATAAACATGGAAAACAAAATTTAAATGATTTCCTTATTCTTTTTTATTACATTCCAGTTGTTTGAGCAAAAGAAAGTCAATAATACACAATACCTAAAAAAAGAAAAGCAAAAACTAATATATACATATAGTAAGGGGAATTATGGAAAAGTGGAATAAAAGATCAAACATGTGAAATGTTAGAAGAAAAAGTTGCAATGTTGACTCTAATAACACAAAACTTGCATGCAAGCTGTTTTATTTATTTTTTCTTTCATTCTTTTTCTTTTTTCATTGCTCAAAAAATAATAATGACTCAAAATCAATGTTGTTATGAATTATTGACCTATTCAAGGCTCCAATTACTTCACATCCAATGTTCCTCTTTGAAATATTTTTTGTGGAAAACATTGCATATTGTGTGTTTGCCGTATCAAAAAAACATTTTTTCTTTGACAAAAGGGCATAAAACAAACAAAAAACAACAACATGAAAAGATTATAAAAACGACCTAAAATCAACAGCTAGCTCTGAAGTTAATCTAAAGACTTCAGGGTTGGAAGTTTAAAAAAAAAAAAAAAACATTATTTTTAACACTTTTAATCATTTTAGTTTAGTTTTTTTTTTTTTTTAATCTGTCATTGCTCAAAAAATAATACTGAATTAAAATCAATGGTGTTTTGAATCATGAATTTATTACATCACATCAAATATTCCACTTTGAGAATATTGCTTATTTTGTGTGTTTGCCATAAAAACAGGGTTGTATTTGACAAAAAGGGCATAAAACCTTTAAAAAAATGTTTTGCTTTATAAAGATTTACTGTAAATATTGAATAATAATAAAAATAATGATATGTGCCCTATTTTGAAAAAAATTATGACTGAGGTATCATTGGGTCCTTGGGACCAAACATGAGGGGAGCCCTAAAGGTAAAAAAAAATAATGAAAAATATCAAAATGGCCCACACATGGTTTAATTTTTTAGTGTGCGGCCCTAAGTAAAAAAACAAAAAAAAAGTTTGGATATCCCAATTTTGAACTCTGTTAGCAGATAGCTTAGCGATTAGCATGGCTTCTCGTCTGCTCCTGCATTCTCTTACTCTGTGTGTAACATGTTTAGCCTCGTCTTTCATTGCTCCAGGGATAATATTACTTGTGAGACATGTCGTTTATTTGCGGCTCCACACTGTGTATAACATACACAGTTAGCTGCTAGCCCCTCTGTTAGCCGGGGTACCAAAAATGTGATAATGAGCATTCATCGGCATTGGCCAATCACATACTTTTTGAAGTAACAGATGAGGTGGTGTGTGATTTGAAGACATCTCACATGACATCTATGGCAGGTTATGTGGCGCAATCACGTGATCATTTCCTGTCTCTCAATTGGTCCTTTGTAGTCTGTCTCTGCGTGGGGAGCCAATGGCCATGCGGGTGCCCGTGCGCTGCGTGTCCGTCACCAAGGAGCAGAGTCACGTCCTGGCGGGCCTGCAGGACGGCAAGCTGATCATCGTGGGCGTGGGCAAGCCGGCCGAGGTAAAGAACTCTCTGAGGAACTACATCGCTCAGAGCCTGGAGGGATCGCCGCTCATGGCCTCCCCCTTGTTGGCTCCACTCCGAGCTCGCTCTCCAACGCGCCTGCTGCACCAGCGGGACCAGCTGGTGTTCAGCTCCACTTCTGTTATCCAGAAACCCTAGCAGCTCTCTTCAACCCTCATCAAAAGCTCCTTGTACTTGGACTCCTTAGGCGTTGACCTTTGATGCTTATTACCAAACGCAGTTTATAACTAGGGGTGTCCCAATTCGATTAATGACAACGGTCAAATATCAGCAAAAAAACAAGTAAAATCCCGATACAAGCAGTCCTGCACTGTTTACTTGTGCAAAGCTATTTTAGGCAATTATTTTTTACTCCTGGGCCCAAATTTAGAGAAAAAAATGTGTCTGGGGCCGGTATATCTATTTTTAGGACCACTAATACCAAACCTCACAATAATGTCTGATTGAATGCTAAAAACGTTATGACAGACTGCCTAAAAAAACGGAATGGAATTTTCCTTTTTATTACTGAATGAGACACCAAAAATGTACATGAAAATAAAGTATGTGGGATTTACAATATTAACTACGAACGATAAAACACGAAATATTGACAACATATGAACGTCACACCCCCTCTCGAAACACAACAAAATGCAACAAACACAACTAAATATGACCGCAAAGGGTAAGAAAAAAACACCTATTATCTGATACATCTGATATATCACTAAGCTTTAGGACTTTGTTGTAAAAATCTCCTTCCGCGTCTGTCCCTGACAACCGCATTTCAGGCTGTCACTCTGTGGAAACGCTCCCCACCCACACTGCT
Organism: Nerophis lumbriciformis; assembly: GCF_033978685.3. Lineage (NCBI taxonomy): Eukaryota > Metazoa > Chordata > Actinopteri > Syngnathiformes > Syngnathidae > Nerophis > Nerophis lumbriciformis. Next base: position 21,562,999 of record NC_084570.2, on the reverse strand, counting down.
TGGTGCCTCGTCTGAGCTGCTGTGACTTAGATTATCATAGTAACTAATTAGATTACAATAGTAACTAGTATATCATGCAAAAGCACAGACTCCAACCATTGAAATACTTTGTATCGTTCAAGACATACGGTAATTTGAAAACATCACTGCACATTATAGTGGCGGCTACAGTTTCAATCTTAAAGATCTAAGAAAAATTATTTGGAAATGTCCGGCGGGCCAGATTGAAAAGCTTAACGGGTCGCATGCAACCCCTGGGCCTTAATTTGCCCAGATTTGTGCTAGGCTATAAACTACTAGGAGCTAGCAGCTACACATCAGCTAAGCACACAAGCTAGACATACGTAACAAGCAGGGAGGAGTGGGACAAAAATTTGGCCTTGGATTTTTTAGTCCAGACTGCGCCACGCATTCCCGGGAATTTTTTTACTATTTGACTCCTAACCCCAGTTTATTCCATATTTTGGATTACAGTAATTCCTCGTTTATTGCTATTAATTGGCTTCGGATTTGACCACAGTAAATGAATTTCCTGCTAAGTAGGAATTATTATTTATAAATAAAATATAATAGAGCATAAAAAAACCTGTTTACTGCACTGGGGTTTCATTACCGCCACACCTTGAAAATAAGTAGTTTTTTTTATACTTGAAAACAAATTCAAGTAATATATTGTAGCCCCCAGAAGATATTACACAAAGTCCAACGCTATTTTTAACTTTTAATACCAGTCTTTTGATAACAAACGGCACAATTCCAGCAGGTTTTACCTCCCGCGCAAACACTTTCGTCTCTGTGACTCCGCACTTCCCCGGACACACAACAACATTTCCGCATTCTCCGCCAAACACCTTTCAAGCACGAACGGTGTGTTTGCAAACATGGGAAAAACTGACGTCAAATTCAAACCACACAAACATAAAACATTAACATTAGCTGGTCGTTCCAGTAAGAATTGATACATATATGTAGCCTATTATTTGTGCACAATTGACAAGAGATGTACCGAAAACCACGCCGCCGAAACCGGGTGTAAACAAAACGCACGCCATTTTTTGGATCCTTGTCAGCATGTCTGTGATGTGGAGGTGATTTTTATATATCCCAGGACAGCCTTCTACAAAATGTGCAAATATGAAGAGGACAGTGGCGGGAGAGAAAGTCCAACTAGAGCAACAGCGCCAAGCAAGTGTGACGTCATGCTCGCTTTAGCCTCCATTGTCAGGGACATCAAGGGACAGACGGAAAGACTCTCTAAACACGTGTGCATTTTATAATAACACCCGAAGATTATGCTACATTTGTTGCTAGTTGTTTTTAATAAAAAACAAATTAAAAGTCTCTAAGCACTTGAAAAAATCTTAACAAAGTACATTGTACAATAAGCAGCAACAATTAAAAATAGGGCAAAACGATACAAAAAAAGAATGTTAATACTAATTAATAACATATTTGTTTTTAAATGTATTATTGCGTCGGACCAGTCTTCCTCTCAGGGAATAAAACACACTGGTCAATCCCAAGTTCTTTTGGATGACCTATATGTTGAGTAAGAAGGACCACCGAGACAGAATAGTACTTGGCCAAGTTTTACTAAAGCTTTAGGAGACCAGCCCAATGCGATAATAGCAGAATCAAGAAGCAGTCTGAAAATCAAACGGAAAGAGTCAGCTTCTTTAGTATGAAAACAGCCCCCTCCCGCCCAGAAAGAAATACAGCGTTATTGTTCTAAACTGAGGTAAAAAAGGGGAGTACATTATACTCCCAATACACATTCCAGCGCCTTCAAGGTAAAACACAGAGTTTACTAGCGGACATAAGATAAAGACCCAAAGTGTTCACATGGGAAAATATTAGCTGCTTTAAACATGACTATGGACTAAAAAAGAACACTTAAAAATATCTCACTCTCACAGTATTTATACATTTTATGAGCCTATTTAAAGAAAAAAATATCCATCCATTTTCTACCGCTTATCCCTTTCGGGGTCGCGGGGGGTGCTGGAGCCTATCTCAGTATCATCATAGCAAATTACTCTATGACATCATTGTGACCACGCACCCACCATATATTGTCAGTCTCGGAGAATCCTTGCTACCCTCTAAATATTGTTTTACATTGTGATAACCTTGCAGACATGAAATGCTCTCTTTACACTTCAATCCAATGTAGTAATGCTGCCTGACGCTGAGCCAATCAGTGGCCACGATAGTGAAAAACATGCTTTGCTTGGTTCGGTCTCACCGAGTGGCCAATACTATCGTAGTATTGATATTTTTAGTTCATTTAGACATGTTTATGCTTGAAAATTCTTAATTTATGTAAAAAAATTTGTAGAATATGCGATGTGGCGAAGCCGAGGGACGACTGTAATACAAATAAATCGTAAACATTTTGTTAGATAACTCCTTTTTAGTGAAAAATAACTATTGGCTGTGAACTTTACACAACTGATTTTACATTTGACACAGGCAGGGCGTCCATTCCGTCCTCTTGTTTCCACCATACCGCGGAGCAGGAAAGGGCTAGAAAATTCCAACCATCCATTTTCTAACGCTTGTCCCTTACAGGGTTGCGGGGGGTGCTGAAGCCTATCTAGAAAATAGTTTGCTGTCATATTTAACCTAGAGCGCTCCGTCATTTATTATTGACATTTTCTGTAGCATCCTGTCCCCGAGTTATCGCACAATTACCAAGTCAAGGCGCAGCAAAGAGTAAATGCAGGGATAAATAAATGGCCCGTTGTCCATCGGGAAAACTCTAGGTACTCCCTTCGTTGAACGTTATTGCTGTGTAAAACGCCACATTTGCCAAAATAAACAAATATAGTTGCATATCACTTACACATACAAAGTCTTAGAAAGTATCCAGTAACAAACGTGGACGCATCACTCAACTTAGCAGCTTAACTTCATGAATTACTGTGGCCACGAGGTGTCGTCAAAATTACCACTCCACTTCAACTTAAAGACAGTATAAGACGGTTAATGATACATAGTTTAAAAAAAAAATTGTTCTCTGTTTGACTCATTTCACTTGATCAAACCTTTTTCAAAATCCCACACTGCAATGTAGTACAAGTGTGTAATGATTCCTGCTGATATCACCAAGGCTCCAACATCGGTATTGTATCGGCACACCCCTAGTTATAACATCTGAGTGCATTTATTTTGGAGTAGCTACTTTCTAAAAATTCACCCTGATAATATTACACTGATTACACAGTATGGGTTTGAATCTTTCAAATTCCGATTCTCCGGGTGGCAATTCGATTCAGAATCGATTCTCGATTCAACACGAGTCCCGATTCAAGCTGATTCTCACAATCTATTATTTGGTGTAATGATTATAATGAAACTTTTTTTTAAAAGGTTACTTACACGAACATGTCCTAAAACGTCTTTTTTTTAAATGGATTATTCTATAGAGAAAAAAAAAAGTAAATTTTTGAAAATGATGAATGGATTTAGAAAATAGGAATGAATAGGAAATAGTGATTCGGATGTGAGTCGAGTTTTGGAAATAGTATTTCATTGTGCGACACGCTTTGCCCTTTTCATCTTTCCATACCAAAGTAGATTTTTCAAATGCTCGTAATCAAACATGGACATGCTATCGACTCATGGATCGTATCCTCTCCTTGTTTCTTTTGGCTTTACGCTTTCACACCCACTCTCACCCCCCTTCCTCCTTCCTACTTCCTCCTTCCTACTTCCTCTCCCGCCGCTCCTCTCAGATCCCCCGGAGGCTGTGGGGCTCCACTAAGAGGCGGACCAAGCTGGCGTCTGAGAAGTCGGACTACACCACCTAGCATGACTGCCGCCCCCCCCCCCCCCAATCCACATCCCCAGCCCTAAAACCCCTCCCCCTTCACGCCCATCCCTGCCAGGTGACCCCACGTGCGTCATGTAAATTATAAGCGGCCCACTCTGCACTGAGCGCACGGCGCTGGCGTTGTGGTTCAGACCCAGAAGTAGCTGCAGCCTTCATGTTTGTGTCCCCTTTAGTCGGAAAACAACTCGGAATTCTCGGCTTTTCCATTTTCACCTTCAGACTGTTGTTTTCCAACAAGCGCCATTAAAGAGCCTGGGCGACTTAGCACTTGCGTGAATGTTTTTAAGTTACTTGAAAGGGTTGTTTTTATTTATAGCAAGCGTAGCATGTGTTCAGTCTGTTCATGCACCCAGGAATGATGTGCAAAATGTCAGCGTTAATAGCAATACTTTGGCGGGTCTCCTTTGTCGCCTTTCATTCGCCCGTTCTCGACGTCTTCCTCTTGCTCCTTTTAGTGTGCGGTTTTTTAATCATTCCTGTCTGTTCACAGGGTATTTCATGTACACTAATGGTCATTTTGGATACTTAAAGCCACAGTGTGAAGCTCCTGTGGAGACGGATTGACATGTTTTTGCATCGATTGATTGCAGGAGCGTGTCGGTAATGGCGTTTATTTACGTTGCCAAGCCAAAATGTGGCTCATACACACACTCATAATATATATGTATATCTTTTGGTCATTGGTACTTGCCTTTTATGAGTGGAAATTGAAAAAGGAAAAAACTTTATTTGTTTTTTTAACAAATTATTATTTTTTATTGTCAAAAATCAGTAACTGGATCAAAAAGAATTTTAGTTTTTCATAAATAATATATTTGTTCTTCTTCTGCTGCAGGCTGACTACGCCAAACACTAAATATATCCAAACATTTAATCCACAATATGGTTTGCATTATTGACTGGACAGGACAGATTTAAAAAAAATTATATATATATATATATATATATATATATATATATATATATATATATATATATATATATATATAAAATTGCCTCCACATTTACTCAAGTTTATGTGTAATAAAGTGTAATAAACCCACTTACCATTTCACCCAATGTAGTTTGTATAAATACATGACACTCTCCTCTTTGTTATACCGATCAATACACTTTTTTCATATTTTCTTTAATCAGATGAATTAATTATTTGGATTAATCACGGTAAATTACTTGCTTGCATATATTTAAATTAAGTCATTTTTTTTTTTAAATACCACGATTTCATTCAACGTAATTGTCTGAGTGTCATACAAGAACATTATTTAAATCTTCCTTCATTTATACATTGTATGTAAAGTGCAGTCAGGGTTGACTTTCTCCCTGGTATTTGCATCTTTGAAGTAGGCACTGAGCGTGGAACAACCTACTCCACCTTTCAAGTCACCATCACGGTTCAGGTCAAGGAGCATGATCAATCTGAATTTAGACCTAATTGATGCGATTATTTTGGGTGATTAATCTCCTGAATTAATGCTGTAAACTTGCAGACTGGTGATTTTGTTGTATGAACCATAAAATAAATTAATTATAATAGTTAATAGAATAATTAATTAATTAATTATAAGATTTATAAATGTTTTAATTATTTATTTTAAATCTGGTTATTGCTTTTTGACACGAAAAATGCTATTTTTCAGTTTTATTGTTTTTGTACTGAACAA
>NC_084570.2:21240000-21252500 GCF_033978685.3 Nerophis lumbriciformis | reverse complement strand
AATATGACACCTTGTTTGAGACCGTCAGCACAAAGTCATTCAGCGCAGACCCAAGGGGTTGCTGGTTCCACTGCCAGGTGCGGAATGTGCTTTTATTCTGCCAACCACCCTTTTTTAAAATCATTCTCACACTATTTGACATCACAGTTAAGTTGATCAAATACATTATTTAACTTTATAGAGCCATGCATCATTTTATGCAATCCAATATATATATTTTTTAAAGTCATTTTTCAAACAAACATTTTGTTTACATTATTTTCATTTGTTTCGATTTTAAATCAATTCATTAGTTTTGAGAATCCATGTTTTTTCTAAAGACATTTTTCAAACAAACATTTTATTTCAAGAATCAGTTTTTACATTAAAAACATTTAACAACTATTATTAATGTTATTATGGGTACCCAAAAAATTTTGTTTACTTCAATTCTAAATCAATTCATAATTTGAAAAACTTTTTTTTTTTTAATAATTTTTTTTCTATTTTATTTATACATTTTTGAAGATTCAATTGTTTTGATTAAAACATTATTATTATTATTATTATTATTATTAGGGTAGCTCCAAAAAATGTATTCACATCCAAATCGCGATTTTTGTTTATTTCAATTTTAAATCAGTTCATCATTTTTGAGAATCCATGTTTTTTTTATTTTTTTTAAAGTAATTTTTCAAACAAACATTTTAGTTCAATAATCAGTTTTTACATTACAAACATTAAACAACAATTATTGATATTATTAGGGGTTCACCAAAAAATGGATCCACATCCAGATCGCGATTTTCATTTGTTTCAATTTTAAATCAATTGATAAGTTTTGAGAATCCATGTTTTTTTGTTTTTTTTTTAAAGTAATTTTTAAAACAAACATTTTATTTCAAGAATCAGTTTTTTAGGTTAAAAACAAACAATTATTGTTATTATGGGTACTCCCAAAAATGGATTCAAATCCAAATCACGATTTTTGTTTATCCATCCATCCATTTGATACCGCTTGTCCCTTTCGGGGTCGTGGGGGATGCTGGAGCCCAGCTTCAAGTCTAAATCAATTCATAATTTGAAAAAACAATTACATTTTTTTTTATTTTTTTTTAAAGTAATTTTTTTTTTCTATTTCATTTATAAAAAAAAAAAAAGAATTGATTGTTTTGATTAAAACATTAAACTATTATTATTATTATTATTATTAGGGAAGCTCCAAAAAATTGATTCCCATCCAAATCACGATTTTCATTTGTTTCAATTTTAAATCAATTCATAAGTTTTGAGAATCCATGTTTTCATTTTTTCAAACAATTTAATTTCAAGAATCAGTTTTTACATTAAAAATATTAAACACCAATTATTAATATTATTATGTGTACACCCAAAAAAATATTCACACAAATCACGATTTTTGTTTATTTCAATTTTAAATCAGTTCATCATTTTTGAGAATCCATGTTTTTTTTTCCAAAAGTAATTTTTCAAACAAACATTTTAGTTCAAGAATCAATTTTAGATTGAAAACATTAAACAATTATTGATAATATTAGGGGTGCACCAAAAAAAGGATTCACATCAAAATCACAATTTTCATTTGTTTCAATTTTAAATCAATTCATAACTTTTCAGAATCCATGTTTTTTTTTCCAAGTAAAACAAACATTTTATTGAAAAAAATAAATTTTTAGATAAAAAAAAATTTACCAACTATTAATGTTATTATGGGTACGCCAAAAATGGATTCAAATCCAAATCGCATAATTTGAAAAACAATTTTTTTTTTTTAAAGTCATTTAAAAAAAAATTTTATTTATACATTTTTTTAAGAATAAATTGTTTTCATTAAAACATTGAACTATTATTATTATTATTATTATTATTATTATTATTATTATTATTATTATTAGAGTAGCTCCAAAAAATTTATTCACATCCAAATCGCGATTTTCATTTGTTTAAATTTTAAATCAATTCATAAGTTTTGAGAATTCATGTTTTTTTTAAAAAGTAATTTTTAAAACAAACATTTTATTTCAAAAATCAGTTTTTGGATTAAAAACATTAGACAACTATTATTGTTATTATAGGTACTCCAAAAAATTGATTCAAATCAACAAATTTGTTTTAATTCTAAAACAATTCATAATTTGAGAATTGATTTTTATTATTTTTTTAAGTAATTTTTTTCCCATTTTATTTGTAGATTTTTTAAGGAATCAATTGTTTTTATTAAAACAAACTATTATTATTATTATTATTATTATTACTATTATTATTAGGGTAGCTCCAAAAAACTGATTTACAGCTAAATCGCGATTTATATTTAGTCCAATTCTAAACTGATTAATCATTTAAATGAAAAAAGTACAAAAGAAAAAAAAGAAAAATTGCCTTTTTTTTCAAGAATTTATTTTTAGTTTAAATACAGCAAACAACTATTATTGATAATATTATTATTGTAATTACTGATACTGTTGCCTTTGCTCATTTTGGGGTTTCCTTCCTTTTAGTCTTGTATTTATATGTCTTCTCAATTGCTTGGTAAATGTCTATCTTAAGTATTTTAAAGCTGGGATTGTGTTGGAGTTGCTCTATTTTCTGTTATTAGCTTGATTAAACACCTTTAATGTACAGTCGTCCCTAGCCACGTCCCGCTTGAAATATTGCGGTTTCAACACATTGCAGTTTTTATGGGGATATTTTAAGAGTTTTATTTCACAGCATTATTCTACAATTTTTTGCTCCTAAATTAAGCATTTTCAAGCATAAAAATGTCTAAATGAACTAAAAATCTCAATACTGTAGTAGTGTTGGCCAATAGATGAGACCAACCCACTTAGCAGTATCATAGCCACTGATTGGCTCATCCTCCAAGCAGCATTACTACATTGGATCAAAAGAGTAACAGTGACTAAAGGGTGACCGTTTTTTTACTTTGTTGAAATTATTTTATCGCGGTCAAGTGGAGGAGTTCAAGTACCTCAGAGTCTTGTTCACGAGTGAGGGAAGAGTGGATCGTGAGATCGACAGGCGGATCGGTGCGGCGTCTTCAGTAATGCGGACGCTGTATCGATCCGTTGTGGTGAAGAAGGAGCTGAGCCGGAAGGCAAAGCTCTCAATTTACCGGTCGATCTACGTTCCCATCCTCACCTATGGTCATGAGCTTTGGGTTATGACCGAAAGGACAAGATCACGGGTACAAGCGGCCGAAATGAGTTTCCTCCGCCGGGTGGCAGGGCTCTCCCTTAGAGATAGGGTGAGAAGCTCTGTCATCCGGGGGGAGCTCAAAGTAAAGCCGCTGCTCCTCCACATCGAGAGGAGCCAGATGAGGTGGTTCGGGCATCTGGTCAGGATGCCACCCGATCGCCTCCCTCGGGAGGTGTTTAGGGCACGTCCGACCGGTAGGAGGCCACGGGGAAGACCCAGGACACGTTGGGAAGACGATGTCTCCCGGCTGGCCTGGGAACGCCTCGGGATCCCCCGGGAGGAGCTGGACGAAGTGGCTGGGGAGAGGGAAGTCTGGGCTTCCCTGCTTAGGCTGCTGCCCCCGCGACCCGACCTCGGATAAGCGGAAGAAGATAGATGGATGGATGGATGTTCGGGACCCATTAATAAACGAGGGACGTCTGCATTTTTCAACATGCTAATAAGTAGGAGTCGACCTGGTGTGTTGGTATTACCTGCTTCACCTACGCTGTGGTCTGCGGGTAAAGATCTTCTGCCAGCCTTCCTTCCGTGACCGCTACGCCAAACCCCCATTGGACCCTGAGGGGGTGGAGGCGGAGTCACAACATGGCCCACGTCCTCTCCAACATCAATACACGAGAGCAAAAGAAACGCGACGGAGGAAATGTCTGACCTGATGTTTCGTCACCAGGTGCGCCGTGTGGACCAGTGGAGGTCTGATGGCGTGTTTGTACTGCAGCGGCTGACCTAATAGTGAGTAATGGGCTTCACCTAAATGCACACAACAACAATACGTCCCAGGATGACCAAAAGTTACAATATTCACCTTCAAATAAGAAGATATTAGCGAACATACAGCGACAGTTTAAGCAATACAAAAATACCTACGAGGGGGGGTCCCATTACAACTTTTTCACTTCAGATACTGGACGCACGTGTATTAGCCGATACAGATACTAAACAGCTATGATATTGCATAAATCAAACATGCTTTTATTTTGTAATGTGGAAAGTTAGAAAAGGTGTGATCAAGTGAAATGAGTCAAAAAACGTACATTAAATCGAAGTGGAGTGGTATTCCTTTTTTTTTTTTGGCCAAACCTTGAGCCACAATAATTAAAAAAAACAAACAATTAAGCACATGACGCAGTAAGTGGAATGATGTGGACACATTTGTTACTGGATACTTTATAATATTGCTTTGGAGACTTTGCATGTGTAAATAATATGCAAGTATAGATATTTGATACTTGTTTATATTGACAAATGTGTTTAGACTAGAATAGAATAGAAAGTACTTTATTGATCCCTGGAGGAAATTCAGCACCACAGTTCGCTCACAATAAAAACTTACATATTTTTTACATGTGAATAATATAAATACAGTCTATTATACGGCATTATTCACATGTGAATAATATAAATACAGTCTATTATACATTTAAGTACAGTCAAAAAGGAACATACTGTATGTATTATACAGTCTGATGGCTGTCGGTATGAAGGACTTCCTTTTTAGATTGCAATATTGTTCAATTATTATTACGTATGTCTAGCTTGGGTGCTATTGTGTGCTTAGCCGTTGTGTAGTTGCTCGCTCCTTGTAGCCTATAGCCTAGCATGTTTACCTTTTGTAAATGACTGAAATAGAAGAAATGTTGTGCTTATCGGAGGACATTTAGATGTTAACAGACTGTCTAACTTTGCACAAGTAAATTTCACATAAAAGCCGATACTTTTGTTTTTTGCGGATATCTGATCAACCACTAATACCCACAATTATTCAACACTACTGTAAATGACAACAAACTCACTTTCAAAATGTGCCTGTTTCTAATATTGTTTTTTCCAACGACACATTCTTGTGTGCAACTGTTATTGCACGATATGTCAAGACATTTGTCCTGAAAGTAACAAGTATTTTCCCGTGTCAGACATGCCCACAAGGAGTCAACCTGGGCCGGGTATCGAACCTACGGAATCTGCACGAAAGGCAGCAATGTGTATGTGAAATGACACAGCACAACATGGTTGTTCATTTATGACGTACTAGGGGGCATTGTTTACTCAACTTAAGAGAGTACCTGGCGTTAAGTAGGTGCAAAGGTCTTTTTTTATTTTTAAAATAATTTTGTGACACTTATTAATTTCCCCCCACAAATAATTAGAATTATATAACAACTAGGGTTGTCAAATGGCTATTAAAAAAAAAAAATCAGAATAACCCCACATTTGGATTAAACATGAATAATAATTGTGATTACGGTATATAGCTTTCTGTTAATTTTTCCCGAAAAATATGATGCTAAATTGGAATGGTATAACAATTAGTGCTGTTGAATGATTCATTTTTTCAAATCAGATTACACTTTTGGATTATTCGTAATTAGTAAATGTGATTAACTTTGTTAATTTTTCCCCACAAATTATATTTTATAAGATTGATAACCATTAATACTGTCAAATGATTAATAGTTTTAGATCAGATTAATCACACATTGGTATTAATTGTGAATAATAATATTTCTGTACATTTTTTTCTTCAAATGATACTTTATAGGAAAGATATAACAATTAGTGCTGTCAAATGATATATTTTTTTATAAATCTGATTACCGGTACCAACATATTTAGATTGATCGTGGTTATTAATCACAAATATTATTTCTGGTAACATTGTCCACAAATATATGATACTTTATTGGAATGATAATTAGTGCTATCAAATGGTAAATTTTTTCCAAATCAAATTAATCACACATTTGGATTAATCGTGATAATAGTCATGATTTATAATATTTCAGTAATTTTTTCCCCCAGCAAATAATTATATTTTATTACAATGATATAACAATTAATGCTGTCGAATTATTATAATTTGTTTTCTTAATCAGATTAATCACATATTTGGATTAATCATGATTATTGATCATGACTAAAATTTAAAATAACTTTTTCCACAAATAAAAATACTTTCAGAATGATATAATTACTGCTATCAAATGGTACATTTTTTCCAAATCAGATTAATCACATTAGGATTTATCGTGATAATAGTCATGATTTATAATATTTCAGTAAATGTTAAACTAATAATTATATTTTATTACAATGATATAACAATTAATGCTGTCGAATGATTATAATTATTTTTTTAAATTAGATTAATCACATATTTGGATTAATCATGATTATTGATTATGACTAATATTTCTGACTTTTTCCACGAATAAAAATACTTTTGGAATGATATAACAATTACTGCTATCAAATGGTAAATTTTTTTCAAAATCAGATTAATCACACATTAGGATCAATTGTAACAATAGTCATGATTTATAATATTTCAGTAAATGTTTTTTTAACATCCATCCATCCATCCATCCATCCATTTTCTACCGCTTGTCCCTTTTGAGGTCACGGGGGGTGCTGGAGCCTATCTCAGCTGCATTCGGGCGGAAGGTGGGGTACACCCTCGACAAGTCAATTACAATAATATAATTAATTCTGTCGAAATATATATACATTTTTTTAAATCAGATTAATCACATATTTATAATTACTAAAATTTCTGATAATTGTTTCCACAAATAAAAATACTTTTAGAATGATATAACAATTAGTGCTGTCAAATGGTAAATGTTTTCACAATCATATTAATCTTGATAATTGTGATTAATAATTTTTCAGTTAATTCTTTCAACGAATAATGATACTTTAATAGAATGAAAACAATTAGGGCTGTCAAAGAATTTTTTCGACCCAGATCAATCACACATTTGGATTAATCGTGATTAATCAGTAAATCACTTGCTTACATAATTTAACCTAAAAAAAGACCCCAATATTTGGACACAAATGCAAATTTGTTGTCAAACATTTTTCATTTGCTTGAACCCTGGTAAAAATGATTTGAGGTGTATTTTGAAGCAAAATGTATGCATCGACCTGATTGATCACTGACCGTATAAAAACCTGCGCCGTCTTTCAAGTAAACATCAGGGGTTAAGGTAAATGAGCTTTTTTGATTAATCTGCATGTATACATAGTTAATGTGATATTTCCAGATTCATCTCATGAGTTAATGCGTTATTTTTGACAGTTCTAATATTATATGTATTACTGCTATAAATTGTATTGCAGCATTTGTGACTTACTGAGGGGTCATTTTTTGCAATCAATAAAAACGTCCTGCAGCTGACCATTTTCTTTCAACTGCAATGTCCAGCTTTACAGATGCCATGTTTGCGCTGCAGGTAAACCGATTGGCATGTCGTCTATCCATTTAGGGAAATACGGTATGTCAGAAAGATAAAGACACAACATACCAATATGCTTTGGTAAATTAATGAACACCTGTTTTTTTCCGCCCACACTGATTAAAAACATTGCAGAAGAGTCAAGTTTGGATCGGGAGCGCGTGTCTGACCTTGTCCACTGTGGCAGAAGGCTGCAGGAAGCTGCGGGTGGTGCTGGTGGGCCATGACGGGGATGGACGGGATGCCCGTTGGGAGGCCCTTGACGTTGGGCGACTGGCCCGGCGAGGGTGAGAGCGTCGGGGACGAGGACAGGCTGCTCTACACACAACACATCCGTAGTGCGGCCAAGGACGACCAGGAGAAAACACAAACACTTTCATTCAAAAACACTGTTTTTTTTCTCTCCCTTTTCTTCATTTTGCAGTCTGACTTTCATGCTGCGCTGCCATCAACACGCTAATGTACCGTTTTATGTCCTCTTCCATACTTGGATAATCCGCTAAATGCTTTCAAAATAGCTTCTTAACTTTATAAAACACATTATATTGTTTTGTGTGCAAAGTCTGGGTATTTGCAGAAATATTTGTTGTTTTGGGGGTGTTGCAAAGTCATCTTATCAGCACCACATAGCATTTTCTTTATTTTATTTACCGCACTTGTCGAGGAACATTTTCAACCCTCAAGTTTTCCCAGGTTTTCGTACGGACAATTATTACGTGTAACAAACGAGTCAGTTTGCTTATCATTTAGTGCAGAATTCACCGTGTTGGGACATTATAAGCATATTTTATGATGAGGCGTTCAAGTGCACTGTGTAACTCTGAGTGTTAGGGTGACTTTAAAAGTACTGAATTTGGAACCCATTTCTGTTCTCTCTGCTTTTTCTAATCTCTTTTCTTTGGCATTTTTTAAGTTCCTACATAGCCTATATAGTATTTTATCAGGTTTTTTTAATTGATTCCATTCTATCTGTTTTTATTGTGCTTTATTTTAGGGGTTTTTAGCCACATTTTTATGTCTCCATTTTATTTTGATCTTTTAGTTGCTTTACAAATAAAGTTGAATTGGATTTTTTTTATTTGTTGAGTTCGACTGCAAAATATTCCAATATAAGGCCAAGAAAGGTCATGAGTGTCATCACTTTTATAAAGAAGGTGAGAAACACAATGGAATAAAAAAAAAAAAAAACGGACGCCAAAAGAGAGAGTTTTCAATAAAAGGTATAAGTGATATTTTCTGCGTTTTAAACTAAATGTATTACCTCTACCAGGGGTTTGTCTGTTTTTTGTTAGCAACATAAAACGTTATGAGCGGATATGTACGAAACTTTCAGGAAATATCTGAAATGGGATAATTGTAACATTACTTTGCTCAGTGCTTTATGGTGTCTTGGGTTTTTTCCCCATACAGCATAGGCCTCGTCCCAAATGCAGGGTATGATTGCCCCTTCACATTTTTTGCAAAATTTGATTTTTTTTTTTTTACGTATTTGTTTCACTTTACCCCCCCAAAAAAATCATGCGACTTCAATGTATGTCTATGTGAACAGAATGCATCGGTGAAGATTCGCAGTCCTGGTGCATTTATGACCATTTTAAGGACTCACCATTTATTATTTCACGTAGAAGATCAACTTAAAGCGCTAATGTGGTTTGGCGAGCACTTGTTGCCATGTTTATAGTGAGGAGCATGTGGGTGAGGAGGCAGAGCAGTGGAATATTCACACAAATCCTCCTATAATAACACATTAAAGAAGGGGCATATGAATTTTTCCCTACATTAAAAACACTTCCTTGTGGTCTACATAACATGTAAAGGTGGTTATTTGGTCAAAATGTTGCATAGATTATGTTTCTGTATCTTAAAGCCACTTTCTGACCATCTCTTCAGGATGTGCCGTTTTGTGGGCGTTATTTATGTGCTTCCACATTCACAGCGTCTTCTCCCCATCATCTTTGTTGTGCCGGTAGTTTTTAGCACCTCCATTGCAAGTCTACTGACGGATATAATTTAGAACTGTACGCGACTTTGCATTAGAAATGGTAACTGCGAAGGATGACTACCTCACAACAAGAGGATAGAGAAAAATTATCATCATTATTGCCCACACATTTTCTGGACTTATGTGGATCCCAAATACACCACAGCAGAAAAAAATAAGTAAAAAAGTTGGCTTTGCATTACAAGTCAAAACAAAATTCCAGATTTTATGTCTCCTAATAGTTGCCATTTTGGGGTCCTTATACACACACACACACGATAATACCCGTATGTTGAAGCACAGTACGTCTGACTATGGCAGCCGTAATGCTCCGACAATACATCAAGCGTTGCGGCTTTGTAGTTAACCAAAGTCGTACTAAACATTTTGACATATTTTGTGTAATGTTCTATATTCTCAATGAAACATCAAAATGTTGGTGTTGCTTGCTCACGTAATTTATTGAACAGGCCTTAACTTGCAGTCCACACATGTTTTTCATGTGTGACTGCCATATAGTGTTCACACTTAATACACCATGTACCAAATAAAATTGCTTCTAAGTTGGTAAGCACAACCAGAATTAATACGTCCATTAGGCGCACCGGGTTATAAGGCGCACTGTCCATTTTTGAGAAAATTGAAGGATTTCAAGTGCGCCTTATAGTCTAAAAAATACGGTATTTTTTAAAAACTGACTGTTTTCGACTCCTTCGTCCATAATTTAGATTTGCAGCGGTCTGTTTTGGTGTTTGTCAACTTTCGATGATATAGGTCTAGGTATAGGATATAGGTGAAGGTCGGATGAATGCGACCAGAACATTCAGACTGTTGTCACAGCGCATACATATCCGACTTATATCTTATGGGGGGGTGTATCTTTGGGCACCTAACGATTCGATCTGATTTCTGGGGTAACAATTGGATTTAGAAACGATTCAACTCGATTCTTGCAATGTGTTCAATGTGTTATTTGGTATAGAAACAGGTTTGTGCATGGTAAAAAAACTTACGTAACATGTAAGCAAATATGCCACAGCGTCAATTCCTGTCCTTAAAAATCGGTATTTCTTCCGAATCAAAAGATATATTACATATTGCCTAATACTTGCGCAATATTGACTAGTGATGCACCAAAAATTCGGTTTTACTCAACGAAACCGGATGTTGTGATACAATATCCACTTCCGGGCTGCGTCTTTCCCCGCGCACATGAGTGACGTAGCTCGCCCAAAGCTGACGAAAAAGTCAGGTCATTTGAGAAGATCGGATTCCAATCGGATTCGGACCACCTGCTGATGTGGCCTGAATCTGATGCCAAAAGATCACATTTGAAGCACTTTAGATCGTTTAGACTGGCAAATACAACTGATCTCAGGGAATGTTTTCCCATTGAAAATGAATGGGCTATTTTTTTTTTACCTTCCACAATTTCCACATTTTCCAACCAATTCAAACTATTCCACCTTCAACACATTCCACTCAGCCTGGTAATTGAAGCTAGCAAATATCCAGTTTCCAAATCATTCCAGGGTTTCCAAAGCTCTATTTTTTTTGTTCCTAAAGTTTTGACAGTCCACATTTTTCTACCATAAAAACATTTCACATAATCAGAACAACAAAGTTACCTATTTTATTTTTTCTACAAATTCCTGGTTTTCCGAAATTCTGATATTCCAATTCTCATTTCAAACTGTTACTACGTCAACATGTTTCAACCGATTAAAAAAATGTAAACACCAACCTATTCATATCATCTAGGAAAATTGTGCTAGTATCAATATATTTTTTAAATTCCCGGCTTTCCCGAAATGACCAAATGTCCAGGAAATTCCCATTGAAATAAATGGGTTACGATGCCCAGAATTCGCAAAAATGTTGCAGTATTCTTTTACCCAATTCAGACCTTTCAACCATCCACACACACTTCTCACCTGAGAGATCGAAATCAGAACATTTTTCCCTTTCCCAAAAGTTCTAGGAATTTCTCCCTATTGACAATAAATGGGTAATATACAAACCTCTGCATATCCCACATTTCTCATCCGATTTGAACCATTCCACACACACTACTTATCCTGGACATTCAAGCCAGCATGTTTCACCATTCCGAAAATTCCCTGATTACTCAGAATTCCCAGGAATTTTCCCCCATTGACAATTACAGCTTTGCCATTGGAGCATTCACACCCAATTTCTAAAGAAATTGCTTCATTTAGTTTTTTTACCAAATTAATTAGTCTACACAAATGCAATTTTACTGTCAGAATGTTATCCAGGAACGAATGCATGTAATTTTTTTGCACACAACTTGGTAACAGTTTTATATAAAGTTCTTTAAGGATGTATTTTGGAGTGATATAGCGGCTAAGGTAAAATAAGTTGCACGATTAATCTAGGTGTGTTCATGTTTAATGCAAAATCATTCTGAGATTATTCACATGAGTTTACTCGTTAACGCACACATATACGTATATACGTATGTATGTATGTATGTATGTATATACGTATGTATATATATATATATATATATATATATATATATACCGTATATTACCAAATAGTAGCCCGGGCGTTTATTTCACAAAATGGGGTCAGACCCCGGGCTGCTATTAGGACATGGGCGGTTATTTGCACAAGGCTTTTATTTATTTTTGCACCAGCCTGCACCAGGCCATTATTTGGTTACAATGGTTAGTGTCCAGTATTTTTTTTCGTACTAAAAACTTTAAATGTAAAAGCTAATGTAAACATACAAACAAAAAAACAAGACTATCAAAAGACAAGAGATCAACAATGCCTCAACATGACAGTAGTGCAACAATTGTCACATAGAATACAAATACTAAAAATAAATAAACTTTTTAAATAAAGCAGCCTACAGGGAAAAATAAAATTATGGTACCAAGTACTCAAGTATAAAACCCACCATCAAAACAGAACAATAATACTGTCACTTAAATAAAATAAAGGCTACAGTACTCCAAGTTTTAAATAAAGCAGCATACAGGAAAAATAAAATTATGGTACCAAGTACACTCGTTGCACCAAACACCACCCCGGTGTCTCTCGTGTCACTCGCGGTG